>NW_016159190.1:67845-84343 GCF_001687245.7 Rhagoletis zephyria
CTAATTTAATTAGGCACCTTAAAACGGATATTGGTAAATATAGCCCAACAAAAGTGATACTATGGAGTGACGTTTGTGGTTATCAAAACCGATGCTTGATACTGGCTAATGCTTTGCTCGATTTGGCGATAGAGAATAATGTTGTTATTGAACAAAAATATCTCGAAGTCGGTCATACACAAATGGAAGTCAATTCCATTCATAGTGTAATAGAGAAGAAGTTGCGTGGCCGAAAACAAGATATTTTTGTTCCTGCAGACTATGTTAGTATAATTAAAGCAGCAAGGCAAGTTCCTGAGCCCTATAGAGCGTTTTATTTAACCTACAAAGACTTATATCCCTTTTTTCAGGGCAAATATAAAAGCTTGAGGCCTGGAAACAAAAACGGTGATCCGTATGTTACGAACATTGTAGCGTTACATTATAATCCCAGCGAGGTAAAATTAAATTCAAAACTGACTTTGATCAGTCATGGGAATATTTACCTAGAAGATCAATGGCAACAACTTCCGTACGCTCAAGTGAACACCCTCCGCTTTATCAATAGCCACTGACTATAGAAGTAAACAAATTTGAGCACCTTCAAGAAATGAAAGTACTTATACCCTCAGATCATCATTTTTTCTATGATACCTCGGAACATGGCTGCTCAGGTATTCAAAAATGCCCTTATATTCGTAAATTATTTTAAGTTTTACTGTTTCTTGGCTGATCCTTATGTAAATAAATATGCACCGGTCAAGCAACTAATTCGTAAAATAAACCATAATATTTATGTACGTTAGTTAAAAACCTATGCTATTTTTTTTTATTTTAGATAATAAAAGAAGTATTGTATGTTTTACTAATTATTTTATTCAAGATAGAGTCAATATACGAACAAGTCATCACATGCGCAAACGCTTTTATAAGCAATATGTTCTATGTCAAATGGATAGGTATCATTTATTAATTGCAAATGGTTCTATGTCAATTTTTTCCCCAGCTTAAGCCAGACTCAGAGTCCATTTACACAATAATAAATAGATCTTTCTTACTGTATAACATAATACCAACGACATATACTTTGCGCAGAATAAAAAAAGATATTCAGTTTTTTCTCTCTGGTGTAAAAACTGTCCTTGGTGACATAGCACGATTTGCAGTATCACCGACGATATGTTACTTTTCATATCAATTCAAGTGTAATACATGCGCCCCACGCTTTTCATTTTCAATGTCATTAATTGTTTATAATGACTTTTGCTAAAATTTCAAAATCAAAAGTTATCAAAACAAAGTCTGTGGGACTGAGAAATATTATTTTCAAATTTTTAGTCCACTTATAAAAGCTTAAAAAGATTTTTTTTATTTTATTTATTTTCTACTTTTTAGTCTTGTCTGTACAAAATTTTGCTATAGATATTAAAATAATTCAACTTGCAGTGAAAGAGAACAGAAGACTATGCAAGCACAATGTTGTTTGCTCACATTTAGTATAAACATACATATGTACATACATACATATAGCAGCAGTTTATTTCATTTAAAGAAATGGCGTGTCGTCCATTTCCGCTGTGACGTATATAAATTGTGCATATATTTAGGCGCAATATTTAACTTCTTCTGGCGGGGCGACATCTAGAGTCTTCTAATTGTATCTCCTTGATATGATGCCTACAACGAGGTTGATATCTAGACTAGGTTGATATCTAGAAATTTCCATAAATAGTTTTGCTACGTTTATAGTAGGAGCATTCTTTTGCAACCGAGCTACAAAAGAACACTCGCTTAAATGAGGAAATACACGCAAAGCAACAACACAAACTTGGCTATTTATCCGAGCTCAGCCAGGTCGGTTAAAAAATACGCGACCTGAAGGCTAGTGTTGGTAAGTGAAAAAACTGCTCTATTGTGAATTGTTAATGGGAAAGTGGAGAGGGAAATTTTTGCTTCCTTTTATACGTGACTTATATTTTAAAAGAGTATATATATTACGCAAATACCTCGCATAATTACTCATTTAAATTGGTTTTTGTATCTAAATCCCGTTAAACTAATCACATTTTCTTGCCAGCTACCAACAGGGTTGCTTAAGTAGCTAAAACGAAATTTTACCCGAGTTGAGCGTTCTTTTGTTGCTCGCTTACAAACAAATGCAGCTAGTACAAATGGTTGTCTGGACATACAACATTGCAAGTTGCTAAAAGCGTTGTAAAAACGTGGAGCGCATGCAATAATACAAAGCTTTAGATTTAATTGACAATATTCAAACTACATACATAACATACACCTAAAATTTCTACAGCGAAAGTTCAAAGTTGGGATCGATTTTAAGCGGTCTTTATTAATATACACACCTACATACATACATATATTACTCTTCAATTTCAAATCAGTCCTATTACATGCGCCACCGCTTATCATTTTCGATCTCATAAATTGTTTATAATGACTTTTGCTAAAATTTCAAAATCAAGAGTTATCAAAACAAGTTCTATGGGACTGAGAAATAGTATTTTCTAATTTTAGTCCATTTATAAAAGCGTGGTACATTAAAAAGTTTTTATTTTTTTATTTTATACTTTTTAGTCTTGTCTGTATAAAAGTTTGCAATAGATACTAAAATAATTCAAATTGCAGTGAAAAGAAAACAGAAGACTACGCAAGCAAAATGTTGTTTGCTCACATTTACAGCCCTATTCTGTGGCCCTCACAAAAATCACCACACTCACTATTAAGAGGTTTCTGACTATTGTGAGGTTATCCCTATGCTGGCGTAAATTCAAAAGCTCAAACGCTCACAATTGTCAGAAAATTTATGATGTACGAATGAGACAATCACAAGAGCAAAACAGCTGATTTTTATTGAGCAATTTGAAGATTATTTTGTTAATTTTCGGTCGCCAGCTGTGCTTGTGTTGATTTTTTTTTAATTTAAAGAATATTAAGTAATGGCGGAGTGATTGCTTGTTTGTGCAGCAGTTTTGGAAGAGCAAGAGGAGGCAGTGAAGAGAAGAAGACTTCTGAGAAGCCTTCGGGATAAAAGTGATCCCTTTTGCATGCAGGATTTCATTTTCATTCAAACTTTTCGGTTTCCAAAAGCCCTGTGTCAGACGCTGATACAGGAATTGGAACCGAATGATAGACAGATATCAAAGATACCTTTCACACTTCGATTCCTAGCGTGTCTGTATTTTTACTCGCACGGTTCTTATCAGAAATGCGTTGGAAATAGTTTTTCTAATTCGATGAGCCATTCATCGGTGAGCCGGTCTCTGCGCTTCATATCCAAGTTAATTTTAGATGTAAAGGGAGGCGAAATACGATTTCCATCAACTCTGCAGGAGGTCGCAGATGTGAAGAGAGGGTGAGATTCAATTCAGCATATTATTTTTATACCCGAGCGCACTTGTGCACAAGGGTATTATAACTTTGTTCACATAACGGTTGTTTGTAACAGGCAAAACGAATCGAGATAGATATAGACAAATGTATACATAAATGATCAGGATAAAAAGAGAAATCGATTAGGCGGTGACTGTCTGTCCGTCCGTCCGTCCGTCTGTGCACACGATAACTCGAGTAAAAATTTAGATATCGTAACGAAACTTGGTACGTGTACTTCTTTCGGGCGTAGGACGGATCGTATTGAAAATGGGCAAAATCGGACAATAACCACGCCTACCTCCCATATAACGGTAATTTTCAGAAATACGAAAACTGCGATATTTTAGTAAATACTGAAGATAATTCACTCAAAATTGATAATTACAATAATTTTTAGACGAAAAATAAGAATATTATAAATTTTTGAAAAATGGGCGTCGCCACGCCCACTTATGGTTACATGTGTATATCTTGGCAACCGCTGCACCGATTTCTTCCAAACTTGAAACAGTTGTTGGCTTTGGTACATCATACCAAATGGCCGAAAATTTTTAAAATCGGACAATAACCACGCCCACATTCCATATAACGGTAATTTAGAGAAATACGAAATCTTCGATAAAGCAGTAAATATTTAAGCTAATTTATTCTAAATTCATGCTTGCAGCAATTCTTTACCAAGAAATACGTTTATGATAAAATTTTGGAAAATGGGCGAGGCACCGCCCACTTATGATCACATATATGTATCTCGGTAACCGTTCAACCAATTTGTACCAAACTCTGTATGGTTATTGTGCTTGCCACATAAAAGCAAAACGTTCAAAATTATTGAAATCGGACTAAAATTACCGCTTTTCATATAACGGTAAATTTTAGAAATGCTCGAAACTTCAATATTTCGAAATTTAAGGACGCTGGTTTACTCAAAATTGATAAACCCCGGATTACGATGTAGCGGTAGCTTTCGGAAAGGTGGAAAACATATATTTAATATTTGCGCCGGGTATTTAATGTTCGGCTCCGCCCGAACTTAAACTTTCTTAGTTGTTTTATGTATGTTTGTATAAATATTTTTGAAAATAGGTTTTATACAAAATTTGGAATGAAAGGTACAATTGGAGCAATCGATTGTACGCATGTGGGGATTATTTCACCGACGTCAACAGATACTAACACACCCCTGTCCCTTTTTATGAACAGAAAGGGCTTTTACAGCCTAAATGTAGGAGCAGTATGTAAACATTGTATTTTTTTTTAATTTTTAATTTTTGATTATTTGTTATTAAAGGTGTGTGAGCATCGATTATTATTTACGGCAGTCAATGCGAGATATCCTGGCTCTTGCCACTACTCTGGCATCTGGACGACATCCCCAACCCGACTGCACTTGATGAGGAACCACAACGCCCAAAGTGATTCGTGGTTGTTAGGTGACTAGGGGAAACCGTTGGAGCCTTGGCTATTAACACCATTAGCAGAGCCCTCAAACACCAGGGAAATCCGTTACAATAAGTTGCACGCTAAAACGCGCAATACAATTGAAAGAGCTTTCGGTGTCTTAAAATCACGATTTCGGTGCCTGTCGAAACACCGCCTACTTCATTATAGTCCGGAAAGAGCAGCGACTATAATATATGCCTGCACTATTCTCCATAACATCCTTCTGACAAATGGTGTGGCTGCTGACCTCGGTTTCGAGGTAATTCAAGAAGAATTGGAAGATTCTGAAGTATTTATCGGAGCTGAAGAAAATTCTAATGCAAGGGAGGGTGCAAGAGTTAGGGGTCGTTATATAATGTCTTTTTAGAACCTATAACTATGAAGTACTAAAAAATAATATATTTGGAATTTCAGTATAATTCTACTAAATTTATTTAATCCATTTCATTTTATTTTCAGTTTTGTTTTTGGTTTTATGTTTTAAAATTAATTTTAATAAGAGGTATGTACACCGGTGGCCCGATAATTAGAAACGATTTTCTTTTTCAAGTTTTGACCACCTATTTGTATTTATTAATTTTCAACATATTTTTTTAGGAAAAGATGGTGCATGCTACAACGAAAATCAAATAACTGAAAGCTTTAAACCTAGTATAAGATTTATAATAATTCGACGAAGTTCGAAAAATGGACATCAAAATTTAAAACTTTTTAATTGGAATTTCTAGAAATAATTCGGGTATGCAGTTTTGTAGCCCATTCAATTTTAATACAATATTGTGCAAGTATGAATTAGCTCACAATTCTGATTTTTGGGAATTTATTTTGTTAGCGGTGTTGCTCATTTTTTAAATTTTTTAAAATGGGCCTATTAAACTGCATACTCAAAATAATTCTAAAAAATCTGAATAAAAAGTTGAAAACAAAGCTGAAACTATGCGGATTTTTTATAATTTTTGAAATGGGGATTTATACGGTGTTTGTTATAAAATGAGCTAGGCTTTTATGGAAAAATAATAAACATTAAATAAACAGAAGAAAAATAGCCAAAATTGATCAAAATGTTGATGACTTAATCAGCTGAACACAAGTGTATGTTCAAAAATTTTTTTTGTGTATGGGATAAAATGAGCAACACCGTTAACGAAATAAATTCTCAAAAATCAACGAGAATTGTGAGTTAATTCATACTTGCACAATATGGTATTAAAATTGAATGGGCTACAAAACTGCATACCCGAATTATTTCCAGAAATTCCAATTAAAAAGTTTTAAATTTTGATGTCCATTTTTCGAACTTCGTCGAATTATTATAAATCTTATACTAGGTTTAAAGCTTTCAGTTATTTGATTTTCGTTGTAGCATGCACTATCCTTTCCTAAAAAAATAAGATGAAAATTGATAAATATAAATAGATGGTCAAAACTTGAAAAAGAAAATCGTTCCGGGCTACTTAAAGAGTAAACTATATATTTATAAACAAGCTATTCAAATTAAAAAATAACAAAATAAATACTCAAATCTTGTCAATTTCTGGGTGTCGTAAAGTTATGAAAAGCACTATAGTACAGTGAGACTAGCAAAATATGGATTTTTGTGAAGTCCATAAATCATTTTGTTTATTGCTAAGTAGTTTAAGACATGTTTAGAATTCCGGGTCTCAGGAAGTAGTGGAATTTCCGCCATCTTGCAAAGAAGGATGTAAACGTTTTTCACAATATACATCGATACGGTTCTTTTTTTAGAAAAAACTCAGGAATACTTTTTGCTGGACGAAAAAATCTACACTTGTTGTTTACAGTTTTCTTCTATCGTAATTACTTTGCTTGTTAACAAAAAAATTGTGAAAACTTTTTTTAATTTTTCCCACGAAAATAATACTATTCAATAAACGGTTTTATGACAATCCACTGTTGAAAAGTGAAAAAATGTGATCATTAATTTTTCATTAAGAAGCAAAATAATGACGCTAGAAAAAAAGTACTTCTGAGTTTTTTCTAAAATATGCACCGTATCGATGTTGATTGCGAAAAACGTTTACATCCTTCTTTTCAAGATGGCGGAAATTCCACTAGTTCCTGAGACCTAGAATTCTCTTTTTAAGATCTCTTAAAACTACTCAACAATAATTATAACGATTTATGTACCTTACCATTTTTACTGTACTAACATTTAGAGCAACAGTCGCTTAAAATAAATTCAATTAAATAATTCCACATCTGATTAAATAACCTGGGGGAACGTGTTATGCTGCAACAACAACAGAAACTACAACCACCTGTAATATAAATAACGAAATTAATTAAAAATAAAATTAGATTTCAACAGAAAACATACCTTAATTTTGTTCAATATATTTTGTTATGGCTTCAGTAAGCCCAGTTAGCGCTTGGGCCACCTGCGTAAGGGCAGCAGCGATTACCGTATTTTGCTCCACAATACGCTCTTGAAAAGCAATAGCTTGCTCCTCTCTCCCATCGCGGGCTTCCACGTTCGCAATCACCGCATTTAAAACTGCTGCTGATGACCTCTTTTTCGCTGCAGTAGGCGACGGAATCGGTGAAGCCTCAGCATTCGCTAACACAACAACGGCAGGCGACGCAACATTGCCAACAACAGTCGTAGGAGACGCATCAGCAGTGAGAGCAAAAGTCGACGTTGCTAAGCAAATACGTCGCTGTCTAGGCCCCGTTGCCTTCATGCCAAATACAACAAGCAGCTTCTCTACTTTTTATGTTATAAATGGTATAATTGTGTACTTTTAACTTAGTCTTGTAGTAAGTAGCCGAAGCTTGAATATTCGGACAAAGAAGGACAGCTTGGACATCCATGGTGTAAAGTAATGTTAGATTTCCATTTAACTTGTCATTTTCTTTTTCACTTCTTGACTTTAGTTTTTTCGTTTGATGATTTTCATACTCAGTTTGGGACAAATTACCCTGTTTGAAGGAAATGCACTTGTTACATTGGTCCTTTCGTGGATTAAAAATATCATAGTTTTGTTTGCATAAAACCTCTAAAAAATATTTTCTTGAACAAGCGTTTGTGTTTGCCTGTGTACAACTATTGACATATTATATATATCCTTAAAAATACGATTTTAACTATCCCAAACCGGCTCCAAATACAATTTTCTGGAAAACGTCCTACAGTAATGAGATTCAACTTTAGCAAGTTTATCTAAAAAAGTTGTCACAGAAACTTCTTTATCGTTTGAAGTATTATTAGTTTTAGTTGTATTGTTATTGTTGGCTTGCAGCCAATCCCACAGCTGTCTTTTTCCAATTCCTAACGTTGACATAAACATTTCTTTGCAGACATAGAACTTAAATGTGCTTCCACCAGTCGATAAAATTAAATGATATTTCATTGAAATATTTCTGTTAGACTCGTGTACATTTTTCCTACGATACTCTGGATCGTTCCTTGAAACAAGGCTGCGCACAAACACTTTCCGAGCTTCCCAGGATTGCATCTTCCAGTAATCAGCTTCTCTTTGTGATTCGGTTATTTCTTTACAAGTGAAACGCTGTCTAGGCCCACCTCGTTTCTTCTCGCGAACATGCCCTCCGCAACGCTCTCTAAGACCTTTTGCTGGCTTACGCGCAATTTGAACATACTTTCCTCTTTCATCTTTTTTGAAACCTAGATATGGCTCTCCCTTCAGTCTTGCTTGTGCATTTTTTGTCTTTTCCATTGCGATTTATCACTCTGCCCCGCGATTGAACGTTTTTTTGCTCGACCATCACCGTATTTTGTCACACTTAGTAGTCCAGTAGTTGGGTCAGGTATTTCATCACAGGACATGTTATCTTGACTTTCAGGAAACGAACTGTCACTAGCATCATCACAAACAAAATCTTATTCAGATGGAGAGAAGTCCAAAGAACAATTAGATGAATCTGTGCCTACATAGTCAACATTGCGGAGTTCCCCAGTTTCGTTCAAGCAATAAATGCTTTTCTTTAACACGTTTTTCTTGTAAAGAGCGGTCCATAGTTTACAAAGAAAAACTAGTCGATCAAACAGTTAGGCAGCTGCAAATTTATAATACATACATACATAAAGTGATACCAATTTGTTATTTTTTAGGTTATAGTAAATGAGAGCAAGTTGTAATATACTTCCACTAACTATTTACTTGTAGTATGATAAAACAACACAAAGTCGAGTTTTTTTTGATTTTTCTTACCTTAAGTTTTATTGCGATTTTAATATTTTTAATTTATATTCATTTGAGAGCAGTTTAACGTTGACATGGTACGTATTGTTGTGCCCAGCAAACTGACCATTCATAACAGTTACGTATTGCATCACGCGTAAAGTCTGTTTTCTGATTCGCTGATGACGAAAAACGGTTTGTAGGTCTGTTCGGGAAAAAACAAACGATCATATTTTCAAAAAAAACAGAAATTGATTTTTCTTGACATAGAACGTCTTGCAGTATCACCGACGATATGTATGTATTCGGGCATATGAATAACGACCGCTCAAAATCGATCTCAAATTTGTACTTTCGCTGTAGAATGTTATGTAGTTTGACTATTGTCAATGAAATCGAATGCTTTCTACTGCATGCGCTCCACGTTTTTCGTTTTCAATGTCATTAATTGTTTATAATGACTTTTGCTAAACTTTCAAAATCAAAAGTTATCAAAACAAATTCTGTGGGACTGAGAAATATTATTTTATACTTTTTAGTTCATTTATAAAAGCGTTGTATATTAAAAAGTTGATTTTTATTTTATTTATTCTTTTTACTCTCCTGAAAACTTTGACTTTTGTAGGTTTGACGTAAAATTGGCTTCTACTTAGTTTTGGTTGGATAAAAATGGAAGAATGAGAGAATTTTATTCACATAAAATTCTGACCAAAGAAAAACCTTATCGAAAAATATTCCCAAACATTAAAAATAATCCATGGTTTCATTAATATTCCAAAATATATTAAACCAATGACTGGAATTCAAAAAAATCTTTTACTCAAAGGGACTATATGATATAATGTATATAAATTAAGCCTTTAAAAAATGAGTGGTACATTTATATGCTTTATGACCAGTATTTCGATAAAATGCGATTAGTGATGAATATTTTTATATTTGAGTAGTCCATTTGCAAAGAGCTCTATGTAAATTTTTTTAGATTTTTAGTTTTTCGTGGTTAACGTACCAGTATTTAAAGTAGTTTCATGTCCACTAACAATACAGTGCAAAATCCTTATATATTCTGAAAAAAAAATTGCATCAAATGCTAGCTACTCTAGTAAAAGTCGCTATAATACTTACTGTATGTATACATACACTTTCAAAAGTCGCTGTAATATTTATTGTCCGTATTTATACAAGTTCGAAACTCTACAGCTTCTGATGAACTTAAAAAACCGCAAGAAAACGTGGTAGTTTCGGTGCCTAGTGGAAGACGTCGTAAAAGAGAAGTAGACCAATCTTCATGGAAGAGATGACGCGAAAAGCTAAAAAAAGCTAGCTATATAACAGTTACTGTTTCAAAACTCGCTATATTAATTTTTATATATAAAATTTGCAAAAACTACCACACTGCGATTTTGTTTTTTAATGTTATTAGGCTCTTATTTATCCAAATTTTCAGATAATAAAAAAAAGACACAATTAGGATTTTACTTGTTGTTGTAGATGTTTTTATTAATTTATGGCTTACTATTATAAAATCAAATAACGCTGTTTGCAAGTGGACTACTCATTTGTTGCATTTAAAAATTACATGTCACTATGTTAAAATGAATTACATTACGCTTAGACTTTGTTGCTTTTTAAATTTTTCAGTTTTTCCTAACAAACAATCGTGGTACAAAGCGCAATAAAAATATTAAAAATAAAAATGTTAATAAGCCACAATAACATTGAATTACATTTGGTTTTTCAAAAATGTAATTTTTTGATATTGTTTTCTATTTTTCTCCAACCAAATAAAAAATTTTTGTAATGTTTTGTACTTTTTTCTCCAATCAGTTTTGTTGATCATATACTATTTGTTAAATTTAAAAATTATATCTTCAGTATCTTAATTTGAATTGGATTTAGCTTTTTAAAAATGTTAATTTTTTTTAAATGTTTTTTTTTTTTGTTTTGTACTCTAGACTTTTCCACTTATTGAAACTTACATACAAATCGCCGATATATTATAAAGTACTTTCCAGAGGACGACGATGAACTTGCTTTACGAGTGAGCTGCATCTGCACTTGCGCTACGACGATGTTGAGCTTGCAGTAAGGAAAAAGGTGTACCTACCTGCGATCAGATGCGAATCCTGGAATTATAAAATCACATAACGCTGTTTGCAAGTGGACTACTCATTTGTTGCATTTAAAAATTACATGTTCACTATGTTAAAATGAATTACATTACGCTTAGACTTTGTTGCTTTTTCAATTTTTCAGTTTTTCCTAACAAACAATCGTGGTACAAAGCTCAATAAAAATATTAAAAATTAAAATGTTAATAAGCCACAATAACATTGAATTACATTTGGTTTTTCAAAAATGTAATTTTTTGATATTGTTTTCTATTTTTCTCCAACCAATTAAAAAATTTTTGTAATGTTTTGTACTTTTTTCTCCAATCAGTTTTGTTGATCATATACTATTTGTTAAATTTAAAAATTATATCTTCAGTATCTTAATTTGAATTGGATTTAGCTTTTTAAAAATGTGAATTTTTTTTAAATGTTTTTTTTTTTTGTTTTGTACTCTAGACTTTTCCACTTATTGAAACTTACATACAAATCGCCGATATATTATAAAGTACTTTCCAGAGGACGACGATGAACTTGCTTTACGAGTGAGCTGCATCTGCACTTGCGCTACGACGATGTTGAGCTTGCAGTAAGGAAAAAGGTGTACCTACCTGCGATCAGATGCGAATCCTGGAATTAATGAGGCTGAACTTACACGTGGACGGACACACAAAGTGATCCTGACCTGCTCAAGAAAAAATCGTTATTAATATTTGCACTTTCACTTTGTTGGAGTATACTACCTTGTGAGTATGCAACGGCTGCACTTGAGCAAATAAATTGCTGCAGTTGTAGTTCCGAGTGGACTAGGAGTGGATTATGGTAGCTGTGGCCTTATTGACAATCTAATAGAGAGGACTGTAAACAAGAATCGCCGACAAAATCAAAACACCAGAGTTTACCCAGAAAGCACAAACAAAAAATACATCATCATTAAATACATATCAGGACTAACAAACAACCAAACACTACGAAAAATAATAAGAAATGACAAAATAATATATGCTTACAAACCACATAATACGCTTGGAAGAATATTCACAAAAACGAAAGACAAGATTGAGAAGGAGCAGCAAAGCAATGTAGTCTATGAAATTAAATGCAATGGCAATGGAAAGGAAAACTGCAAAAAACGCTACGTAGGCACAATGAAAAGAGCACTAGGCGTACGAATAAATGAAAATAAAACGGATGCGCGAGACAAGAAGATTACAACAGCGCTGGCTCAACACTTAACTAAAAACGAACACACAGCTGACTTTGACAACACGAGGATTCTGAATATCGAAAGAGGAGAATGACCCTAGAAAGCCTTCGCATACAACAAGAGCTGGATAACGTGATGAATTTCAAGGAAGACGTTGACAACACTAACAACGCCTACGCAGCAGTAATAAGAGACAAATATATATTATTCTGAAAACAAATGAAATGATGCAAATTGTAAAAACCAGTAGCCAAATGATGTTGTGCTAAGAGAAAAATTATTGTGAATTGTGATTTAATTTATATATTAACTGTGAGTTTATGTACGTGATTGTCATTGTGTTATGTAATTATGATTTGCAATGTATACTGGAACACTTATGTATGTAGGTTAATGTTATTCATGTTTATTGTTTATTTATTGTTCAAATATAGACTCCCTGAAGAAGGCGCAGGAAAAAAAGCGCCGAAACGCGTAGGAGGGAAAAGGAAAACGTATTTTCGCTTTTATTTCACCGGCCGAAGTAGCTCCAACCCAACGAACATGTATTGACAATTATTTGATGCAAAAATTCATTTCTAGCAAAATCAATGAGGTTGGGACCCATGTCCTCAACAGGCCGGCCCGCCTGCACCGATGCAAGGTGAAGCAACTCCTGCAGCTTTTTGTGAGTCGCACAGCCTTGTTGAGCAAGTCGTAGATGCACCGTTGAACGTTGAGTTGCCATGAGCCTACTTGGATGGGTTTTCGACAACGCGTATGCCGTAGAACGATGAAGCAGTGTGTGGTGGACCCTTTGATAGCGTTGCGGCTGCCGTGCCTCTGCTTGGTCAATCTTTTAAATATATGGCTGGTGAGCGTCGTTCGTCTGCGGCTCAGGTGGCCTAACCCTGGATCCATGACAGAGAAAGCGGGAGTCGACGCACCAAAATATGCACCACATCCTGATTGATCTAAGAAAGAAAGTCGAACAACACATTAGTGATATTATATAAGTGATATGGGTTGGATTATATGTGCGTTTATGGGTGTTATTGTGTGAAAAAGGGAATAGAACTAGAGAATTAGGGTTTAATTCAAAGGAGCGCGAGTGTTTAGCTTTTTTGATTGGAAGGCAGGTGATATAAATTCTGCCAGAAAGCTTTTCTGTGGGAGTGGGTCCGTCTTTTGAGAAATTGGGTGTCAGATAGGGTGCAATGAGAGGGTGAAGTTTGCGCAGCATTTTGGAGCGTATGAGCTTCTCATGTGGTTTATGATAGTGCTCCTTCGACGGGAATGGCTTATGAGTTAGGGACTCCTTAGGTGCACAACTGAGAGCTGATGGTGTGATCGCCTGCAGCCGACTTGGTTTTATAATATATAAAGCAGAACGCTGTCGTCAACTCGGTTGATAATCGCCCTTTAACCGAATGGCACCAGTCCTCAAGCAACTGGTTGGGCATGACTTACTCTCTTGTTGACATTGATTAGGACCAGGGCGAAGTGGCCGTCGGGGCGACATCTCTAGCTGGCGACGTCGAGGTTGTCGATTGCCTCGATGCTGGGGGCTGTGAACCAGATGTATTTGGCTTCGGGGTTGAAGCGCATGTAGATTTCTGAGTGTCGTCCTTGTGAGATTTGTGCCCCGCTCGGGATGGGGATGATATCGTGAATGCTGGTATGTACTGGCGGGATTGAGGATGATTAGTAATAACTGAATTTGGGTTAGAGGGTTTAGTGGGAAGTGTCGGCAATGGGGACCCACGACTTCCAATTATCTCATTAGAGCTTCTGCCAGAATTTGGGCATCTGTCAACATCGTAGGGGTTGAGCGTTGAGTGAATCCATTACTGGGGCTTTTTACTTTTATTTAGTATTACGTTCGGCGGTGAATACTGCTTACAATCGTACAAATTATTCTGAAGAGTGTTCATTGGCGTTAGAGCCCCTGCCGGGTCTGAACTTTCCACGTTAAATAATTTTTTTGGACGATATATAGTGGAAGTTGATTGAGTTTGAATGAATTTGAGGGAAGCACTTGGAACTTGGAGTAGGTAAATTTTGTGTTGTGTCTATGGAGGCACACACCTGCGAAGTGGACTGTATAATTGGGTTTCCTTCATCGTTGGCTGAAGATTTTGTTGGCTTGGGGCTGAAATTTGGAATTTACGTGTGAATATAAGCAGGCAATAAAAATTAGTTTGGGTAATAATTATGTATGGTTGTATTTAATAGCGGTTTTTTCCAAAAGGGGAATATGAGAAAACGGTTAGGGTTTAGAGAGTAAGCTGTGTAGGAAAGATGGGTACATGTACATACATATACTTTGGTATATACACATGTATGTGGCTATCTTATTTTACTTACCGTAAAAGTTCACCGGCTTTAATTTACCGTACGAGAGGGACCGCTATGTAATTCACATAAATACGTAGGTAAATACGTCAAGGATATAGTATTCATATAAAGAATTAATGGGAACTTGCATATACATACATATGGGTACCACCTTTATAAGATAATGCTGGACTGCACCGCCACTACCTCCTGTTGCTGTTCTGTGTACTGTTGTAGTTGTTGACGTTGGAGCGCTGGTACTCCCGCTTGCGCTGCCGCCGGACACCTGCTGTGTAGACCAAGTAGGGATAGCTTATTACGCCTTAAGTTATTTTTTCGGTTTCTACGTTGTTTTTTAATATTGAAATCTTTTTGCCTGTCTTTGCTTTTATATAGGTTTTTCTTTACTGTATCTTAGCCGCAGTTTGAATTTTTAACTTTTCCACAACTTTTTAAATACCTTTACTGTTCTTCACTTTTGTTTTCTTAACTTCGGTTAAGTTGGATGACTTCTTTTTCTTCCTTTTGTTTGTCGCTTTTGATAAATTTTTCTGCCCGGGTAGGCATTCGTTTTAGATTCTTGTATCTTTACCAAATTTTAAACTTTTCGCTTTTGCACATATATAATTTTTTCCCCTTATAAATTTAATTTATGCACTTTTATTTTATTGTACGTAAAATATGTTAGAAATTTTTATTTTGATTTAGTCTTGCTGTTTTTACTTTCAGGGATTTGGTTTAAATAGTTTATTTAACGTTGCATTTTCGTTAACTTCGCTTTTCGTAGCAATTTATATCGTTCTAGTTATTTTTGTAATTTGTTACAATAAGTACAACTTCAATTTTGCTTTTCCGCGTTTAATAATTTTTTTATTTTATTTTATATTTTTACTCGCACTTGGATTCACGCCGCACAGCTTTTACCGCTTGAGGGAACTTTGCCGACTGTGATTTTTTGTATGTATGAGGGAGAGAATTTGTCGCTAGCCCGCGGGTTGCCGTTTTAGGCTCGAAGGACCATGTTGCTAATTAGGGGAGTACCAGGATAAAAGACGCAGGGTGCGCTGGAGGTGTTCCAATAATGAAAATAAAACATGTTGGATTCATGGTGTAATGAACTGAAGGTGGCGTATTTCCGAAACCGCAACTTTGGTTTTGCCGACTTTGACGTTTATGGCAATACGTAAACAAACTTTTTTTTTACAAACAAGTGCAAACGTATTGCAAACGTATTGTGTGAAAAATCGAAGTAATTCGTGCGTTCTAAACTAAAAAAGTTTTATTTGTAATAAAAACTTTATAAAAATGTGTCGTGTGTTGAATTGCCGCAGCCGTAGGGTAAAGCCCCTAAATGCAGTTTTTTTTTGTTTCCCCGCGACGACGCCTTGGCCAGAAAGTGGGTAGAGTTCTGCCGGCAGGAGAAGCCATATAATTTAGACACCAGCGTAATATGCATGAAGCACTTTACGGATAAGGTACAATTGATAGCACCACTTTTAAACACGACATGTTAAGTTGAAAACGTTGAAATACCACAAATTACATATTAAAATCGGATCGACCACTTTCTGCAAGAAAACATGCGCTGCGACAAGATATTATCAGTTTTTCGGCACCTGCAATACATACACAAAAATTCTAAACAGTTAATTAATAAGACCTATTCTTTTGAACACATTTCAAGAGTGGTTGTATATTTTTTGTTAACGTTGTGCTTAATTTGCTATATTCAAAGATGGCTTGAGAAATTGGTGAATCGTGAAGAAAACACGTTTTCTCACTGCAAATTCACAACTGTCAACTCATTGTTCTTCGCCATATTCTTTGTTTACCCGTTGCCACAAATGTCATTCTGCGGGAATGCGCAATCTTGTATTCTATCGTTCTTG
>NW_016159190.1:90282-93812 GCF_001687245.7 Rhagoletis zephyria
ACCACTTTTAAACACGACATGTTAAGTTGAAAACGTTGAAATACCACAAATTACATATTAAAATCGGATCGACCACTTTCTGCAAGAAAACATGCGCTGCGACAAGATATTATCAGTTTTTCGGCACCTGCAATACATACACAAAAATTCTAAACAGTTAATTAATAAGACCTATTCTTTTGAACACATTTCAAGAGTGGTTGTATATTTTTTGTTAACGTTGTGCTTAATTTGCTATATTCAAAGATGGCTTGAGAAATTGGTGAATCGTGAAGAAAACACGTTTTCTCACTGCAAATTCACAACTGTCAACTCATTGTTCTTCGCCATATTCTTTGTTTACCCGTTGCCACAAATGTCATTCTGCGGGAATGCGCAATCTTGTATTCTATCGTTCTTGGGTTGGATTTAATAATAATTCCACTTAATTTAAGAGATTTATTGAATTCAAACTAGCGATGATAAATAACTAAGTATTTGCGCGAGTGGCGTTATGGGAAAATGTTTGATATTAGTGAAAGTGTGATGCGGCTGCGGCGGAGGTTCTAATGCAATCAATTTGAAAATCTTATTGCGGGTACGGGTAACCCCGTGAGGCCGCTTATAATTACAACAACCATGACAATGCAATTTGACATAATTAATTCACAATAGTGTACAAAAATGTTGTGCCAGCCGCACGCAAATTATAAAAATATATTGACAATTATTTGATGCACAAATTCATTTCTAGCAAAATCTATGAGATTGGGACCCATGTCCACAACATAAGGTAATAATTTCTTAGCTTTAATAATAATAGATTGGCGCTTACACAAATGTTAGTGTTTGGCCGAGCTTCCCCTCCAACTTGTGGCATGCGCCTTGATGTTGCCACACAAAGCGGAGGGACCTACAGTTTTACGCCGACGCCGAGAAGCTGTTTTTCATGGCAGAAAAAACACTCGGACCGCCTACGCAGAGACAAGTTCCGCCCCTCTTCTCCGGCAACACAGAAGTAGTAAGGGTTATGATCCCTAAGCGCATCCAAAGGCCGCCTACGCTGAGGGAAGTTCCACACCTCTTCTCTGGCTATACAGAAAGGAGAACTCCGCGTAGAAAGGGTTATAATCCTTCAGCGCGGCCGAAGCCCGCCTACGTAGTAAAAGTTTTGCACAAAAATACTATGGACAGCGTGGCCGGTGTTGTTCCGACCAGGTTTTTTTTTAACACTGTATGGCATGGTGTTGGCGTTCGCGTACGCAAAAAACTTGGAAAGAAGAGGAAATGGAGAGCGCAAAGTGACAGTTGACTTAGAGGGATGTTGCTAATTCGTGCTGGAAAAATTTTTACCAGCAGCAATAAAAGCGGCTGATCAAAGTGATCTGTTTTCAATTTATGAAAATGATGAAATTTATTTTGATGCTTTTTAGGTTAAAAATAACTTATTAGAACTGCAAATGTTTCCGAATAAAGCAAATACTCATTTACTTATGTTTGCAAATAACTTTCTTTCTTTTCATGTTTTCAGTTTCGTGCATTTGTGTGTAAACTAAATGTTGAACAGCTGTGCTAAAAATTTGCAAAATTTTTTTTCAAATTTTGTGTTCGCTTACTTCTTGAGATATTTTCCAATTCGAAAGATAATCGTTCGGTACTCTCCTTCAAGTTGCTAATTATCAGGTACGTGAATGCAAGTAATTGTGAACGGTATTTTGACTTTACGAATGTCATTGTAGAATACAAAAACTCACAGTTATACGTTGTACCAAAAATTGAAAATTTACGCACGGAGCTGTTTCCAACAGCGGATATTTTAAATTTAGTACTTGTTGGCGGAATTCAAGCAATGGCACAGTTTATGTTGCATTTCCAGTGCCCTATCTTCTTTTAATTCAAAAACTTCCAACTCTTCTTTGCTTTTCTTAAAAAAGGAGTATTTCGGATATTGTAAATTCATCCTCAATTATGTAACATAAAAAAGGGTTTATGAAGTATGCAAAGATACATTTAAATAATTTCAAACCGGATATTTTTTCAAAATCTGCTTTAAAATCATGTGCAATATTTTTTTCTAGCCATGAAAAATGATGAAATATTCTTTTTTGTGACCATGAATAAAAAGACGTAGTTTAGCTTCAAAACGTAAAATAATTTGCGACAAATCAAAGACACTTATATTCTGTAGAGACAAATCAAAGTTTTGCAAATGTTCCATCATATCTTTAAAGAACATTAAGTCAGAAAGCCAATTTTCATTCTCCAATTGCGGGTAATGTTCCGATCTCAATTTTCGTATGTGTATATAAAAGGAATAAAATAAAAAAACAATACAATGGAAAATAATGTCCAGCAAAGAAATATGTATTTTAAAAAGTAAAAAGAGCCTAAATTTTCTAAGCAAAGAGAAAGTAAAAAGAGTCGCACTTTGCTAAGCAAAGAGCCGCGTTTGCCCACCGTTGGTCTATAGTATAGACATAAAACCTGTAAGTGAGCTAAGCAACTATTCCTAGTCAGAAGTTTTTAGTCTGTAGGTTTTTTTTCCTGTAAGCTCATGAACAGCCCTATTCCTGTATTAAAGCCTGATTATGGCAACTTAACTTAACCTAACGGAACGTAGAACTTAGGAAATCAAAATGAAACAGATTCGACGTGGCATTAAGTAACGTTAAGTTTAGCCTGTTCAATTATAAGCGACATCCATTAAAGAGAATGTTTAAGTGAGAGCCTGTAACTTACGTTAAGTTGACATAATCAGACCATTACGAACGACCTCCCGTCGTGAACCGAACTCCCATCACGAATTCGGGAAAATTACTATTCGCAATTTCGACGTTTTCGTTGTTAGTGCTGCCAAATATGCGCACTAAGTTCGAATCTGTGCTACCAAATTTTTAAATGAAATTCAGCTTTTTTTGTTTTATTTTGTATGTAGCAATTGAAAGAAATTTTAGATTTTTCCTCTGGCAAAGTTTACAATTAAGTATTTAAAAAATAATAAAGAGGATTCCATTGGGACAGCATTATTAGTAGAGAGAGAGCAAAGGTGTTTAAAAATGTATTAGAAGAATTTACGGGGTGCTCGCCAACCTTTCAGTTTTGACGATAAGGCATCAGTTGACGTAAATACATGCAAACCAATAGTAAAAAGTGAACCGCTTCGGGGAAAATGAAACTCATGATGTCGACTAATATCTTAGTTTGTAGTTTTATAAACAACTCTCGTTGAAAAAAGAATGTGGTAAATCAGGTACTGAATGTGGTACAAAATGTTAGGACTTAGCCATAAAAAAGGCGAAACAGCTGTAGGTTATACTGACCAAAATTAATTTTGAATTATCTAACGAAGCTATGCAAATAAGGCAAATTGTTATTAGGGTTTTGTAAACAACTAATTTTATTCATTTTAAAAATACTAAAATCATTTTAACTGGGTCCATTGATAACTGATGAGCATACATGAATATATGTATATATACATATGTATGGATGATATAGTAGTTCTGATCCAATACTTTTCGTGTAAAATCCTGTAAAAATGTCAAACAGCA
>NW_016159191.1:0-6033 GCF_001687245.7 Rhagoletis zephyria
CCTCTTTTGCAAATATATCCTATCAGAAGTATATAAAATGTGGATATCTTTAAAACAGGAGCAGCTAGGATTTCAATTTAAGCGGATTCTTAACCTTAAGATATCAACAAATACAACCCAGCTTTCAGATTTTGTCGACATTTTTATGCAACCTATCTTCTCTTCCTGCCCACCGTGCATTATAAAAATATACTTTTGACACAGCTGTATGTTTATAAGCGAATCCAAACCCATCAAGTTCTCCTGGCGTTATATGGTGACCAACAAACTTACAATATTTGATTTTATTAAGTAATAATTTAATTAAATTTTACTTATTTAACATGTAGCAACCCTTAAATCTGTTTGTCCACGTTATATACTGCATATATAAAAATATATGTATTATATTATACTATATAAATACAGTACGGGTCATACCATTACAACTCCAATTCAAAACCATATAAACCGAAGTTTAAAACTTTATAGAAAACTAAGAGGTTCAAAACATCTTATTTAAATTTCAAACTTTTTTCTCAGAAGTTTTAACATTTTTTTGAGTATACCTACAGTTTTTCATTGATTCTTATTTCATTTAAGTATAATACTGTGCAAGTTTCTATTGGCTAAAAATTACCGTAATAGGGGCGGCTAATATTTCGAGAACTAAAGAAACCGATTTTCTAAAATGTGAAAAGTTAGTTGAAAGACCTTTCCTTGTAATATGTATAATTTTTTTTGGAGAAGATAAAAAAAATATGGTCATTTTTTAATAAAGATGTGTGTTTGCGGACTCTTTTTTCTTTTTTATATGAAACGATATTTTAATATACATTTAGTAAATATCCACGTGCCGAAGAATTTTTGTTACAAATCATACATACAGTGGTGGCAGAAATAATATACTCGCCTTACTTTGAAGAGTTTTGGCTATTATTCCATGGTTTACTTTATGTTTAATATTTTTTTGTAAAAGCCTGGCTAGCTATACAATAAACACCATATAAATCCCCTTTTCAAACTTTATACAAAAATTATAAAAATTCGACAAATCTTCACCATATTTTTTAACTTTTAATTCAGAATTTTTAGAAAAATGTTTGGTATGCAGTTTTGTAGCCCATCCAATTTTAGTATAATAGAGCGCAAATTTCAAGCGGCTAGAAAATACCGTTAATTTTAAAAAATTTTGTTTTTCGACGATGCTAGGCATTCTCTTCCATATAAAAAAAGTGTCGAGTACACTTTGTATGGGACAAAATGTGTGACACCGTCAGCAAAAAAGAATTCTTAAAAATCAACGCTATTTTTAGCTAATTGAAACTTTCACTTTGTTATACTAAAATTGAATGGGCTACAAAACTGCATACCAAAAAAATTTTCTAAAATCTGAATAAAGAGTTTGAAAATTTGGTGAAAATTAGTCAAATTTTTTTAATTTTTGTTCAAAGTTTGAAAAGTGGATTTATGTGATGTTTGTTGCATAACAACCAAGGCTTTTATAAAAAAATATTAAACATAAAATAAACTAAATAAATATAGTCGAAATTCTTAAAAGTACGAAGAGTCTATTATTTCTGCCGCCAGTGTATTTCAAATTAAAGGTATATTTGTGCTCTTTCTGATAAATGTATATTTTAATATAATAAATTGCGTGTTAAAAATGTTGCCATAATTTCGTTGTTTTTCTCGAAAAATATATGTACTATTTTGAAAATCGGTTTAATAAATTTCGAAATATAAGGTTTTGAAAATATTGAAAATTCAGCTTCGATTTAAGCGACGCTCATGCATATTTGTAATATACTTTGCTTTATTTCTTAAATATAATGAAGTCTCAGAAAATCACTCACTTTATTGTATTTTATTTATTAATATTAAAATATTTGATTTCATTTCATTTGCAATCCCTTTTGTGAAGGCACCGTTCGCTCGATTTCAATAAAACATACACCGATTTAAGGGATATAACTTCCTCTTATCCAGAAATGTTAATCCCGATATATAGGGGGCGTGGCATCTGACATATAGGCTAAAATGTGAAAACTACTATGTCTTTAAAACGAATTATGCTGTGGAACTGAAACTTAGCACAGATGCATAGAATGTAAATACCCTATTTACGGTGAAAAATGGTAGGTACTGGGAAAGTGGGCGTAGCACCTCCTATACAAACTGAAATTCTCTTATCAGTCATCTCTGTAACCGCCTATGCTAACGTCCTGAAATTTGACATAGCAACATATGTTGTCAATACCGTATTTACGGCGAAAAGTTATAGATTTTGGAAAATGGGGCGTGGCACCGCCCATACAAACTGAAATTCCCTTATCGCTTATCTCTGGAACCGCTTATGCTGCCGCCCTGAAATTTGATATGGAAACATATGTTGGCAATACCGTACTTACGGTGAAAAGTGGTAGATTTTGGAAAAGGGGGCGTGGCACCGCCCATACAAACTGAAATTCTCATATCGCTTATCTCTGGATCCGCTTTTGCTGACGTACTGAAATTTGACACAGAAACATATGTTGTCAATACCAAACTTACGGCGAAATATGGTAGATTTTGGAAAAGTGGGCGTGGAACCGCCCATACAAACTGAAATTCTCTTATCGGTCATCTCTGTAACCGCCTATGCTAACGTCCTGAAATTTGGCACAGCAATATATGTTGTCAATACCGTACTTACGGCGAAAAGTTATAGATTTTGGAAAAGGGGGCGTGGCTCCGCCCATACAAACTGAAATTCTCATATCGCTTATCTCTATAACCACTTGTGCTAACGTCCCGAAAATTGACACAGCAACATATGTTGTCAATACCGTCGGAATATTTCCAGTGGTCGCCTTTCGCACTCACCTTGTTCACATTAAACACTTTGTTTCCGCTTAAAGGAAAGGTTTTTGTTTCAGATAAGAAATTCAAATATTTTTGTGTTTATTTGTGAACCACAATTAAAGTTAATTTACAAAGCGTTTTTATTAAAACTTTAGAGTGAACTCTCGTATGAATCATCAAATGCTAGGGCACGTGCGCGATGTCCGACGTTTTTGGCTGAACTGACTGGTCTCTCATTTGGCCCGATGATGGGAAGCGGCCGTGCGCGCTCGTTAATCATTTTTCGGACTTCACACCGCTGCGGCCACAGGATGCGCGCACGGCCGCTGAATTAAGTTTAAGCGGCGGCTTAAACATCGTCCCCGCCCTGCAGGAATGCGTTGCTGAGCGTCTTCTGCAGCTCTTTCAGGGCGCGGATCGTGTTGCGAAGGACGTGGTGGGTGGTGCGGCCCTGGAAATTGGCCGTTTGTAGGCCTTGGGGAGTGCGCGCGATCGTCCGTTGGGCGGTCTTCTTGCGCGGCGGTTGCGGCGCCTGGTTGCCCGGGTTCTTCTGCGCCTTCTTCTGCCCACCTTTCTTCGGCGGTTCCCTCCGCTTGGTGGGCTTGCATGCTGTCGATTTGGCCCGGTTGGGCTGCTGGTTTCGTTGGCCTGTGCGCGCGGGCCTGTTAGCTGCCACATGCAGCAGCGTACGGTACGCTAAGCCACAAACCGTGCAGCTGCCTGGTGCGTCGCATTCGCCGGTTGTGTGGGTGAGCGCAAGGCAGTTTGCACAATACCCTTGCGCCCGGGATACTGCCAATCGCTGCGGTGGCTTCATGGCCTTGAAGGCCGGGCATGTCCTGAACGCGTGGTACCGGTGGCAGAGCCGGCATTGTAGACAGTTGTCTGTCTCCGCCGTTGGAGCCAGGGGGCACGCCTTCCGTGCTGCCATGATGTCTTCGATCTGGAAGTAGAAGCAAAGGCAGAGAAACGAGAAGTACTTGGGTACAATGTTTAAACGGGAAGTTAAGACCCTTAATATACAGAAGGAAAATATGTATAGAATTATCTATTGTGCTTTTGGAAGGAAGCACAGTTTGACAAGTGGCCGCGTGATAACTCCATTTTGTGTACGGACTTCCACGACACGTATGTGGTTATNCATTGTGCTTTTTGAAGGAAGCACAGTTTGACAAGTGGCCGCGTGATAACTCCATTTTGTGTANTCAAGGAAGCACAGTTTGACAAGTGGCCGCGTGATAACTCCATTTTGTGTAGGGACTTCCACGACATGTATGTGGTTATCAGGGCCATGGCGAACGTTTTCGATTGGTCCCAATCGCCACTCGGTGAGGGGGAGTGAATCTCCTTTGATCCCGACGATGTCGCCTGGCTGAGGAGCGCGTTGTGGGGTTTTCCACTTGTATCTCTTCTGAAGATCTTTGAGGTAATCTTCTTTCCAGCGGCGACTAAATTGGTGGTGAAGTGCTTTGACTTTCTCCCACCGGTTTAGTAGAGAGAGGTTTTCCGCATTAGGCTCGGGAATGGCCAACAGCGGTGCACCTCGAAGGAAGTGACCCGGAGTAAGTGCTGTCATATCAGCTGGGTCTTGAGAAAGTGCGGATAGAGGCCTCGAGTTGAGGACTGCTTCAATTCGCACCAGAAGCGTCGTGAATTCTTCGAAAGTGAACTTGTGGGTTGCAGCGGTTTTCTTTAAATGGATTTTAAAGCTTTTCACTGCAGATTCCCACAAGCCGCCCATGTGGGGGCGCTGAGTGGTATATATTGCCAGTTGATGCCTTGAGGGGCATATTTTTTGACAATGTCTGCGGAACATTCGTTAAGGAATTTAACGAAGTCGCGTTCTGTTGCGCGCTAGGCGCCAATGAACGTTTTTCCATTGTCGCTCATCACTTTTGAGGAGAAACCTCGTCTGCCAACGAAGCGGGCGAATGCTGCTCGAAAAGCCTCGGTTGTAAGATCCGAGCATAGCTCGAGATGCACTGCCTTTGTGGAAAAACAGACAAAAACTGCAACGTATCCCTTGATAAGGGTTGTAGATCTTAGCACCGATGCTTTAATTTGGAATGGCCCAGCAAAATCTACTCCCGTTGTGGAAAATGGGAGTGAGAAACTGCAGCGCTCAGGGGGTAGAGCGGCCATTATTTGGGTGCGTGTTTGTTGCTTGTAAAGCGTGCACACTTTGCATTGAAAAATGCATTTTTTAATTAGAGGTTTTAGCTTTGGTACGTAGTACTCTTGCCTTACCATTTGGAGCATTAATCGTGTTTCTGCGTGAAGAAGCAGCGAGTGTAAAAACTCCAAATATAGCTGGCAGAACCTCGATTCGGTAGGGAGAATTATTGGGTGCCTTTCATTATAGCTTAATGTGGAATGTGCTAATCGGCCATTAACCCGTAAAAGTCCGTCTTTGTCCAACGAAGGATTGAGAACAACAAGAGGACTTTTTTTGTTAAGTGGTTTTTTATCTTGCAAAGCGCTTTTTTCGCTCGGAAAATGGCGTGATTGCGCTGCGTTGATAAGATGAATTTTTGCATATTGAAATTCGTTATGTGTCAGATGTGGATAGGTGATTGTGGCTACCCCCTTTGATTTGTTGCGGGCATTGCTCACGAAGCGGAACATGTACGCAGTCACGCGGAGTGCTCGAGAGAAAGAAGAAAAGCGATCAAGAAAATCGACCTCTTCTTCGAGCGCGTGATATGCCTCCACCTTGCGCTTTTCTGGTGGAGATGCACTGCATGCCTTTGACCTTGGCCATGCATCCATGTGGCAAGAGAGCCATGTTGGTCCGTGCCACCAGAGTGGGGAATTCGCCAAATCCTGCGGTTTGCACCCACGGGTGCCGAGGTCGGCTGGATTATCTTGGCTGGAAACATGGCGCCATGCACCGGTTGGAAGATATTCCCGGATTTGAGAGGTACGATTGGATACATACGTCTTCCATGTACATGGTGGCTTTTCAAGCCAAGCTAGCACAATCTCTGAATCTGACCATAAGAATATGTTGCACGATTCCAATTTGAGCTGTTTTCGAACAGTTGCGACCAGTTTTGCGAGTAAGACTGCACCACACAGCTCCAGGCGTGGCAAGCTTACCGTCTTCAATGGTGCGACTTTGCTTTTTGCAACCAAGAGAGTGGAATATCTTTGGTTGCTAGCATCTGCGCGGATGTAAATCGCAGCGCAATATGCTTTTTCCGAGGCATC
>NW_016159191.1:6058-40436 GCF_001687245.7 Rhagoletis zephyria
ATTTATTAGTTGCATTGAGTTACGCAAAAATAGTGCCGAAAATCAATCGATTGTGCTGAAGGTGCCGGCTGCTTCCGAAAGGGCCGAAAATGGCACAATGCACACTCATTTTCCATCACTGTCACACATACAATCTCACTATTCTGTTGACTTCGTTTTCCCCTTCAGATGACTTTTTGCTTCCGCGCTTGCCGGCACCGCTGTGCAAAGCTTTGCACGCGCAGTCGCCCGCGACACATATGTGCTGAATTGGGCATCCCTACACCATTCAATCCCTCAATGCAGTTACGAGCTTGTATGTGATGATTATTTAAATTTTCTTCGTCCCTAGTTTCAGGATTTCGGTAAGGTGTCATTAACCAAGGCCGAAGAGGGTATCCGGAATCGCCAATAAGCCAGCACGTGTATATGTTTTGCTCATATTGTTGCTACATTAATTGCCTAACTTTACAATTTTCCCAAATAAATGGATCGTATGTACTTCCCCCGAAACGTGCATACCCAGCCAAAATATTTAAATCGTAGTCACAAATCAGCTGCACGTTTTTTGAAAAGAAGCCTTTGCGTTTAATATAGCAAAACTCATCCTCCGCAGATGGTTTTATACCTTTCATGAGCATGAAATGGTATTATAACTTTGGTCCGATGTTTGTAAGTACCAGAATAAAAAGAGATAGACCCATTAAAATTTATACTTATATGATCAGAACGTCGAGCTGAGTCGATTGAGCTGTCTGTCTGTCCGTCTGTTTGTATGCAATCTAGTCTCTCAGTTTTCGAGATATCCTGATGAAATTTGGTAAGTGGGTGTATGTTTATATTGTTTTAATCATTTGTCGGAACCGGAAGAATCGGACAACTATAACATATAGCTCCCATACAACTGATTGTTCAGATATCAGACTTTTCATTATAACTCCTAAATTTATGCAGATAAGAACATGAAATTTTGCAATACCTCCACCCATTATCAACAAAAAAATTAGAGTGAAAATTACAAAGATCGGGTCACTGTAACCTATAGGTCCCATACTACTGATTGTTCAGATATGATATTTATCGTTATATCTCCTCCATTTAAGTAACTAGTAACATTAAATTTTGCACTGTTGTCCCTCATTATCAAAAGAATACTTTCAGTGAGAATGGCGAAGATCGGGTTGCTATAACCTATAGCCTCCATACAACTGATTATTCAGATATGAGATTTTTTGACATAGCTCCTCCATTTATGCAGCTAGGAACATGAAATTTCGCACCGTTCTACTAATTACTAACAGAATACTTACAGTGAAAATTACAAAGATCGGGTGACTATAACATATATCTCCCATACAACTGATTGTTCAGATATGAGGATTTTCGTTATAACTCCTCCACTTATGCAGCTGGGAATATGAAATTTCGCACTATTTCCACCCATCATCAAAAGAATACAGTGAAAATGGTGAAGATTTGGTCACTATAACCTATAGCCTCCATACAACTGATTGTTCAGATATGAGATTTTTGTTATAAATTATCCATTTAAGCAGCTAGAAACATTAATTTCGCACTATTTTCACTCATTATCAATAGAAAGTTTACAGTAAAATGAAAAAAGATCCGGTCGCTATAACCTATTTATTGCCTCCATACCACAGATTGTTCAGATACCAGTTTTTCGATATATCTCTTTTATGTTGGAAGCTAAACCCCTTTAAATTGTGTTACCGGTTTACATACCGATCACACAGCAAAGAAAATCACTTAGATTGGTGCTATATAAGGTATATCTTTCATACCTTTGATTGTTTAGATATAATTTTTTATATATGCATCTCCTCTATCCAAGTACGTATGCCATGAATATATACATTTTTTCAAATGCAGTAATCTGTTAACCCTTCGTCTGACACATGAGTCCAGCCAGGCCTTTTCCATTTTCAAATTACAAAAAAGGGTACTTTAAATATAGCTAGAGGCTTGAAATTTCAGGTAGCTTACTAAAGTTTAGTGAATTACCAATCTGTAAAAAATCGTGTTGGTATCATATATATAAAGCTAGATATATAGAGATGTTGATTAATACATCACATTCGTAACACATAGGTCTGGCTGGACCCACATATATTCCTATGTAATTTTTACCTAAAATGAAGGAATGCAACCGTTTTTCAAAGTTTTATTTTGAATTTTTGAATTAGCATGGCAAGAGATGATTTGCATTTTTAACCGACTTCCAAAAAAGGAGGAGGTTATCAGTTCGTCGGAATATTTTTTTTTATGTATGTTACCGCATAACTTTGGACCACGTCAACCGATAATTCTTTTTGCATCGGAAAGGTAGTACCTCAGAGGTGGTCCCATACTAATCTGGTTAAGATCCGATCAGTGGATCATGAGCGCTTGGCCTGTAGATGTGCAAACTGGTTTAATTTTTTCGAAAGGTATTTACTAATCAATGCCCTCAGATCCGCACCCTCCGTTCGATTTTCAAAACTGAGGTACCAAACTAAAGGGCTTAGGGTGTGGATGTTCAAGAAGGTTTTACTTTTTCGAAAAAAGTTGCCACCTGTTAAGAAATTGAGCTCAAATTAATTAATAAGTTAAATCAATTATTAAATATGGGTAGCAATCGAAATGGTTTTGAAAAGGTTTTATAACTTAACTATGTATAGGAGGGTTGCCACATGTAAAAAAAAAATTATTCAATTTTAATTATGTAAAGGAATTTGGCAAGTGAATAAGGTATCGCTATATGGGTGTCATATAAAAGAGGTTTAAGAAGGTAGTAGTTTGGAAATATCTTGGATAGGGTTGCCACCTATTTAAGAAGTCTAATTGAACTATTTTATACCCAAGTTATATGAAATATGAGCGATGGATGTCAAATGAAAGAGTTACAAGAAATTATTGGGGGATTCACAACGGTGTCGTAAGTGTCGTATTGTTGTATGTCGTAAACTTTAAAAGCACCACTGAGAAATGGTTTAGATTAATCATTAGGAATATTTTTAGAGGTTATTGAATAGGGTTTCACCTGTTTAAATAGTTTAATTAAATGTTGGCGTTTTGACGTCATGCGGGTTCACTAGTATATGTAGTTTTTTAAATGAGAATTGAAGTCGGTTTTTTTTCAAAAAATTACTTGTTACCTAAAATGATGTTACTCGGAGCTCGCTTGTGCTATGCTAATCCTCTCTTGACCACAGCGCTCAATTTTGCGATGGTGTTGAGGTCTGGGATTTGTGCTGACCACTTCATTACAAGAAAATTTTTCCCAAGCAGCCGGCGGTGTCGAACATTTTCAGAATCCTTTGGATCTCGGTTCTGCTGGCAAACAACTTCTTCCGCAGGGTTTGCGCTTTTGTCTACAAAGTCCGGCAAATTTATTTGGAGGATATGTTCATTATACCTTTTATATTAACCCAAGACACTAAATGCCAGCAAGCAAAACATCCCACGCCATTAAGCTGCCACTTAAATTTTGTAAAATTCACGAGAATTGGAGCTTTTGCACTTAAAAGGGGTAATATGGTCCGATGGAACGAAAATTAATTGTTTCCAAAACGATAAAAAGGCATATTTTTGGGAAACACCTTATCAACATCTTCAAAAACACCATACAAAGAAAAACATGTAACATGGTGGCCAGCACAAATCCCAGACCTCAAAGCTATCGAAAAATTGAGCGCTGTGGTCAAGAGAGGATTAGCATAGCACAAGCGAGCTCCAGTAACATGAAAAAGCTTTGGAGGTGAGCAAAATTATAATGGGGTAATATTCCAAGCGAAATCATAGAAAACTCAGTAGAGAGCATTCCCGGACGTATGAAAATCGCTATTAAAAGCAAAGAAGTCTCCACAATCCTCTTGATATATACCTCCTAAAAGTTCAAAACTGAGTGAAGATAGTTGCCTTGCGTTTTTGCTGTGAATCACTTGTTAATTTTTCTGTTTACTGGGCTTTATACCCTAGATAATAAGGAAAAATTGCTGAAAATTTCAAAGCAATCCGCTTATTATTAAAAAAGTTATGTTACTGTAAGTAATAAAATGTCGAACATGCACCCGGTTTTAATCGCCAGTGTATTTAAATAATAAAATAAAAAAGAAAGCCCTTAAATTAAGTAAATATTTGAATAACATACAATAAATAAGTTTAATTGAACAAATGTTGCACATAATTTCTATATAAATTCATACAATTTGCATGTGGGTCCAGCCAGACTCATGCGTACCGAATGTGCCAATCGAAACATGTGTCTGACGGAGAGTTAAAGTAATATTTTCAGATGTTCATGAAAGGTATGAAGCCTTCGGCATAGCCGAAGACAGCGCTGCTCTTACATGTTTTTTTATTAATTTTAAGCAAAAAAATTGTTTTTTTTTATAGAAAAAATATGGACGGGAAAAATAACAAAACAACCATTAGCCAGTGGCCAATTTGTGGGCGTCAGTGGCTCCAAAAATTCCCAACAAGTGTGGGACACGGTGAGGGAGGAGCCTAATGCATGCGGAGGTGCATGTAAGACCGCTGAACTGTGGTATGAACTACAAAATATTTATGTGTTTAATGGCAAAGTATATTTTTATACACGAGCGCACTTGTGCACAAGGGTATATTAATTTCGTTCACATAACGGTTGTTTGTAACAGCCAAAACGAATCGAGATAGATATAGAAAAATGTATACATAAAAGCTCAGAAGCACTTCCCATGTAACGGTAATTTCCAGAAATACGAAAACTGCGATATTTTAGTAACTACTGAAGATAATTCACTCAAAATTGATATTTACAATGACTTTCAGACGAAAAATAAGAATATTATAAATTTTTGCAAAATGGGCGTAGCCACGCCCACTTATGGTTACATGTGTTTAACTTGGTAGCCACTGCACCAATTTCATCCAAACTTGGCACAGTTGTTGGGCTTAATACAGCATACTAATTGGCCGAAAATTTTAAAAATCACACAATAACCACGCCCACATCCCATATAACGGTAATTTTCGTAAATACGAAAAGTGCGATATTTTAGTAACTACTGAAGATTATTCGCTCAAAATTGATATTTACAACAATTTTTAGACGAAAAATAAGAATATTATAAGATTTTTGGAAAATGGGCGTAGCCACGCCCACTTATGGTTACATGTGTATATCTTGGTAACCGCTGCACCAATTTCTTCCAAACTTGGCACAGTTGTTGGCCTTGGTACAGCATACTAAATGGCCGAAAATTAAAAAAAATTGGACAATAACCACGCCCACATCCCATATAACGGTAATTTATAGAAATACAAAATCTTCGATGAATCAATATACATATATTAAAGGTAATTTATTTAAAATTGATGCTTGCAACAATTCTTTACCAAGAAATACGCTTATGGTAAAATTTTGGAAAATGGGCGTGGCACCGCCCACTTATGATCACATATATGTATATCGGTAACCGTTCTACCAATTTGTACCAAACTCGGTGTGGTTATTGTGCTTGCCACATAAAAGCAAAGCATTGAAAATTATTGAAATCGAACTAAAATTACGGCCACTTTTCATATAATGGTAAATTTCAGAAATGCTTGAAACTGCAATATTTCGAAATTTAAGGTAGCTAATTTACTCAAAATTGATACACCCCGGCTTACCACCCAGCGGTAGCTTTCGGAAAGGTGAAAAAACACATATTTAATACTTGCGCCGGGTTTTTAATGTTCGGCTCCACCCGAACTTAGACTTTCTTACTTGTTTTTATTTCTTTCGGATCCGCAATTAAAAATATTTTTTTTGCATTTAATCGTATGTGCTTAAACTGATAAATGATATAAACATAGAAACGCAAGCAGAAGAATCTCGCTTCCACATTCTGCATATGCGCTTAACATTTTTGTTTAAACAAATTGGTCGAAATTTCATCTCTAAAGCAAATATTAAATATCAATTAATATATACTTTAGATTTAAATAATCATTTTTAGTGGTGGGCGAGTCCGAGATGTTTAAATGATCGAGATAGTACATTCAATTCGCGTAGATTTTTGAGAACTTTTTTCGTTGAAGGTGTTGCACTTCTTTTCCATACTGAAATTTGTGTATATCATTTATCATTGTCTAAAAAAAACTATATAATAAAGTTTAATTTAAAATATTGGAATAAAAAACAACAACGCTACACGCGCAAAACGAAGTAAATTAGTACAAGTTGTTTGTACTTTTCATTAGAGTTTGAATAACGCCTTTCACTAGATGGCTTTTAGTAACTTTAATGAGACCTTAACTTATTTTATTTTATTCACTTTAGTGCAGTTTTGACAAAATTTGCTTCCTAAAAAATCTTTTGTTACACTGCTTTATTTTATTCCTTTGATTGTACATGCTAAATAAAAGCTTGTTTTTAAAAAATATTTTTTTTACATTATTTTATTTTATAATTTTTAGTCCATTTATAAAAGCGTTGTGTATTAAAAAGTGTTATTTTATTTTATGTACAAAATTTTGCAACAGATATTAAAATAATTCAACTTGCAATGAAAGAGAATAGAAGACTTGGCAAGCAAAATGTTTGCTTACGTTTTGTGTAAACATACATATGTACATATAGCAGCAGTTAATTTTATTTAAAGAAATGGCGTGTCGTCCATTTCCGCTGTAGCATGGCATATATTTAGGCGTAATATTTAACTTCTTCTGGCGGGGCGACATCTGGAGTCTTTTAATTGTATCTCCTTGATATGATGCCTACAACGAGGCAATATCTAGACGAGGAATAGCTTTGCTACACTACCGCCGCGGGGCGCCGGCAGCTTTAACAATTTTATAGTTGTTTTACGTTCTTTGGCAAATTACGCTCAGTTAGCCATAAATCTTACTATTTTTTGACCGCCTTTGAATCAAGACCCCTGGACCATATGGAGAATTCATTTACATTTTAAATTGCATTGCCATCATAATTGGAACTATGCTGAAAATTTCAAGTCTCTAACTTGTCGGGAAGTCAGTTTAAAATGACCAAGTTAAATAAAAGCTTATAAAAATTGACTTTTTCTGGTGGCCTGATGCCACACTGGCTCAGTTGTCGCAAAAGTGCACATATATAAACGCATTTTTAGTTGAAAATAAGTGTGTAGTGGTTAATATGTATACGATGCCATCTCCGTACAGCTCACTTCACCTCGCCTAGCACGCTCGCGTGCTCGCAGTTTGCCCGCAACGTCGACTGCGTGCACCTCTGCTGTGAATCCCTAGAATGGTGTATTAAAAAAAGTATTCGCGTGTTTGTCAAGTGATCGCGGCATTCTTTTCAACGCAGTTTATTCTGGCGCTATCGTCAACGCTTGTCTTACGCTGCATAATTTCAGAAACTTGCACAATATGCCTATGCCCGAAATAAATTATACCCAAGATATCAATATAGATATAGGTGAGCATGAGACCATGGAATCTAATGCTAGAATCTTGCAGGATGCACGAAGGATTCGCGAAAACCTTGTTAGAAACTATTTTAATTAAATTTATTTATTTAGCATATACACGCGGGTTTCAACCGACACTATTATAAAAATATGCTTTTGACACAGCTGTATATTTAAAAGCGAATCCAAACCCATCAAGTTCTCCTGGCGTTATATGGTGACCAACAAACTTACAATATTTGATTTTATTAAGTAATAATTTAATTAAATTTTACTTATTTAACATGTGGCAACCCTTAAATCTNGGACACTATTATTTATTTATTTATTTATTCATTTATTGACAGCCTTTAAAGGCCTATAACAAGTCTGAAAATTTACAATATTTGCTTACTATTTTATTTGGTACAATTTTGGGTTTATAGTTTTTATATTGATATATGCATACATTACATCACAGGATCCATAATATTATAAAAATATGCTTTTGACACAGCTGTATATTTAAAAGCGAATCCAAACCCATCAAGTTCTCCTGGCGTTATATGGTGACNTAATATTATAAAAATATGCTTTTGACACAGCTGTATGTTTAAAAGCGAATCCAAACCCATCAAGTTCTCCTGGCGTTATATGGTGACCAACAAACTTACAATATTTGATTTTATTAAGTAATAATTTAATTAAATTTTACTTATTTAACATGTGGCAACCCTTAAATCTGTTTGTCCACGATATATACTACATATATAAAAATATATGTATTATATTATATTATATAAATACAGTACCGGTCATACCATTACAACTTAAATTCAAAACCATATAAACCGAAGTTTAAAACTTTATAGAAAACATAAGAGGTTCAAAACATCTTCATTTAAATTTCAAACTTTTTTTCTCAGAAGTTTTAACATTTTTTTGAGTATACCTACAGTTTTTCATTGATTCTTATTTCATTTAAGTATAATGCTATGCAAGTTTCTATTGGCTAAAAATTACCGTAATAGGGGCGGCTAATATTTCGAGAACTAAAGAAACCGATTTTTAAAATGTAAAAAGTTAGTTGAAAGACCTTTCCTGTAATATGTATATATTTGTTTTGGGAGAAGATAAAAAAATATGGCATTTTTTAAGAAAGATGTGTGTTTGCGGCTCTTTTTTCTTTTTTATATGAAACGATATTTNAATTTTTTTTGGGAGAAGATAAAAAAATATGGCATTTTTTAATAAAGATGTGTGTTTGCGGCTCTTTTTTCTTTTTTATATGAAACGATATTTTAATATACATTTAGTCAAATACCACGTGCCGAAGAATTTTTGTTACAAATCATACATACAGTGGTGGCAGAAATAATATACTCGCCTTACTTTGAAGAGTTTTTGGCTATTATTCCATGGTTTACTTTATGTTTAATATTTTTTTGTAAAAGCCTGGCTAGCTATACAACAAACACCATATAAATCCTCTTTTCAAACTTTATACAAAAATTATAAAAATTCGACAAATTTTCGCCATTTTTTAACTTTTAATTCAGAATTTTTAGAGAATGTTTGGTATGCAGTTTTGTAGCCCATCCAATTCTAGTATAATAGAGTGCAAATTTCAAGTTGCTAGAAAATACCGTTAATTTTTAAAAATTTTGTTTTTTGACGATTCTAGGCATTCTCTTCCGTATAAAAAAAATGTCAGGTACACTTTGCATGGGAAAAAATGTGTGACACCGTCAGCAAGAAAAATTCTTAAAAATCAACGTTATTTTTAGCTAATTGAAACTTGCACTTTATTATACTAAAATTGAATGGGCTACAAAACTGCATACCAAAAAAATTTTCTAAAATCTGAATAAAGAGTTTGAAAATTTGGTGAAAATTAGTCAAATTTTTTTAATTTTTGTTAAAAGTATGAAAAGCGGATTAATATGATGTTTGTTGCATAACTACCTAGGCTTTTATAAAAAAAATATTAAACATAAAGTAAACTAAATAAATATAGTCAAAATTCTTAAAGGTACGACGAGTCTATTATTTCTGCCGCCAGTGTATATCAAATTAAAGGTATTTTTGTGCTCTTTCTGATAAATGTATCTTTTTATATAATAAATTGCGTGTTAAAAATGTTGCAATAATTTCGTTGTTTTTCTCGAAAAATATATGTACTATTTTGAAAATCGGTTTAATAATTTTCGAAATATAAGGTTCTGAAAATATTGAAAATTCAGCTTCGATCCAAGCGACGCTCATGCATATTTGTAATATACTTTGCTTTATTTCTTAAATATTATGAAGTTTCAGAAAATTACTCACTTTATTGTATTTTATTTGTTAATGTTAAAATATTTGAATTCATTTCCTTGAGTATCTATATATAAATAAGCCACAAGAAAATTTTGCAATACCTTTTGTGAAGGCATTGTTCGCTCGATTTCAATAAAACATACACCGATTTAAGGGATATAACTTCCTCTAATCCAGAAATGTTAATCCCGATATATAGGGGGCGTATCATCTGACATATAGGCTAAAATGTGAAAACCACTATATTTTTAAAACGAATTATGCTGGGGAACTGAAACTTAGCACAGATGCATAGAATGTAAATACCCTAATTACGGTTAAAAATGGTAGGTACTGGGAAAGTGGGCGTGGAACCTCCTATACAAACTGAAATTCTCTTATCGGTCATCTCTGTAACCGCCTATGCTAACGTCCTGAAATTTGACACAGCAACATAAGATGTCAATACCGTACTTACGGCGAAAAGTTATAGGTTTTGGAAAAGGGGGCGTGGCACCGCCCATACAAACTGAAATTCCCATATCGCTTATCTCTGGAACCGCTTATGCTGCCGTCCTGAAATTTGACACGGAAACATATGGTGGCAATACCGTACTTACGGTGAAAATTGGTAGATTTTGGAAAAGGGGGCGTGGCACCGCCCATCGCTTATTTCTGGAACCGCTTTTGCTGACGTGTTGAAACTTTACGCAGCAACATATGTTGGAAATACTGTACTTACGGCGAAATATGGTAGATTCTGGAAAAGAGGGCGTGGCACCGGCCTACACAAACTGAAATTCTCACAACGCTTATCTCTGGAACCACTTACGCTAACGTTCTGAAATTTGACACGGAAACATATGTTGACAATACCAAACTTACGGCGAAGTTTGGTTGATTTTGGAAAAGGGGGGGTTGCACCGCCCATATAAACTGAAATTCTCATATCGCTTATCTGTACAACCGCTTATGCTAACGTCCCGAAAATTGACACAGCAACATATGTTGTCAATACCGTACTCTCGGCGAAAAGTGGTGCAAACTGAAATTCTCATATCGCTTATCTCTGGAACCGCTTATGCTGATATCCTGAAATTTTACACAGCAGCATACCGTCGTCTCAGAAAACGGATGTCGAATGTTACAAAACACGGTTTTGAGAAAATTGACTTTGAAGTTTAAGGTCGAATTAATCCGAAACTGTACGGTAGATTTTTGTAACTTTTGAAGGAGACGTAGTTGGTGTTATTAGTTTTGATTTTCCACATTTTTACATTTAATATCTCTTAACGTTAATGAGAAAATTTACTTTTCATTCCGTATACATTTGTCGTAAGTAGCGTTTACTCACCACTTGGTTTTGTCCACAGAACATACGACAATAGTAAAGTATCTATTTCAACGACGATGGTATAATTTGATGAAAAAAACAGACATATTTATTAAATAATGATTACTTATTAGAAAAAACATAACAAAAACATAATCATGTATTTAATAAAAAAAATCTGTACATCTCTTATGCTGTAAATATGTTACGAACATACGTTTTCTTTATATAAAAACAAAAAACAATACTTAAATTCAGTCTTTTGTACATTTTTATTTCTTTCATTTCATTGGAGACTCAGTGCAAGCTAAAATTTAAAAATTTAAAATTTTAAAATTAGTTACTTAGTTTAATTTTCAATTTTAATTGTATCGTTATAGTAGAGGACCATCGAATTGTCGTAAGTTCAAAGTTTTGCGATACATACGACAAATGTTTTATGATTAAAAAAAGATTACATTTGTATGGGAATTTGTCGTATGTGCCACATCCCCGCAAACATATTCTGAGCGTTCAGAATATATGAGTCCGAAAGGTGTCCTAGGTAGGTAAGAAATATGAGTTTCAAAAACAAAAAATTTTTTACTCTTATATGAATCTTTTAGGATTCATATATGAGCCAAGTTATGAGCCAGCACCTTGTGCCAATATAAAAACAATAAAGATTTGAAATTTATATCTAAACTTGTTTATACAGAAATTGAAAATAATTAGAAAACAAAAAATGAACAAAATTTAGCTTCAGCTGCTGCTATTGAATGCATGTTGGAATGTGTATATCCATGTAAGTATGTATGTATGTTATTTGCAAGGACATTTTGCGGAATGCCTTTGCAAATATAGTGAGTTGAATAAGACTCAAAGAGCAACCTAAAATAAGAGTCCGAATGTAGCAATTCATGAGGCCGATAAGGGTCTCAAAAAGAGTCATATATGAGGCCAAAACTTGTTTTAAAAGAGTCCAAAATGAGCCGTATATGAGGCCAATAAGAGTCCAATATGACTCATATTGAGGCTCATTTAATGTATGAATTTAAGCTCATATAAGTCGACATTCGTAGGAAGGGAAACACACTCATATCGGACTCTTAAATGAGCTCATTATGAGCGTAATAGCTCCGAAATAGGACTCCTTAAAGACTCATTTATGACTCCAAATGTTTGCTGGGATACGACAAATGTTTTATGATTAAAAAAAAGGTACGTTTGTATGGGAATTTGTCGTATGTGACCATTTTCAGCAAATACAACAAAAGGCATACCCAATCATTAATATTATGTAACATACGACAAAATGCGCACGAAATATCTCAAAAACTAATGGAGATATAAAAAAATGTAAATCTGTAAATCTGCATCAAAATCCCAAAATCGTCATTTTGCACATTCGTCATCCGTTTTCTGAGGCGACGATATGTTGTCAATACCGTACTTACGGCGAAATATGGTAGATTTTGGAAAAGAGGTCGTGGCACCGCCCATACAAACTGGAATTCTCATATCGCTTATCTCTGAAACCACTTATGCTAACGTCCTTAAGTTTGACGCAGATATTTATATATCGTACTTATGGCGAAATGTGGAAGATTTTTGAAAAGGGGGCGTGGCACCCCCCATGCAAACTGGAATTCTCATATCGCTTATCTCTGTAACCGCCTATGCGAATGTCCTGAAATTCGACACAGCAGCATACGTTTACAATACCGTACTTACGGCGAAATATGGCAGATTTTGGAAAGGGGGGCGTGGCACCGCTCATGAAACTGAAATTCTCATATCGCTTATCTCTGGAACCGCTTATGCTGACGTCTGAAATTTGACACAGCAACATATGTTGTCATTACCGTACTTGCGGACTTATTTACAGTCTGAATTGTTTGACATATTAGTCAGTGATGAACATCTCATCTATACATACAAATACATATGCATATTTTTTATAAATGAAAATCGAGGTTCCTTTTTCGGTCTATTTTCAAAGGCTACTATGAGGAGGCTTGGTAGAATTATCATTATCAATCCGGTATTAACGTTCACAATTCGATTTTAAGTTTTCCTGTAAATTCGCTACAAATTATGCTGGTGGACTTGAAAATAGTAATTCGCATAAAGGATTTAGTATTGGTGACTGGTAAAATTCAAAAGTGTATGAAAAAAGATGTCGAATTTCGACAACTGGGCGATACTAGTATTAATAATATCATCTTATTTTCTCATATGAACTTCGTTCTAAGCTGACAGTTCTTTTTTGACTTCCTGCAGCGATGAATGAAATGTCGATTTGGATGCGCAGATATTGAACTTCTTCTCAGCAGAAGCGGCCTTAGATGTGCTTGGAATTTCGTCTTCGATGAGATATTCAGCCAAGTACTCGTCTTCGAGTGGCTCATCCACGTTTTCCCTAAATACAAAAAATTTTAAGTATTTCAAATATATTTATGCATGCACAAATCATAAAAAAATAGCATACCTCATGGACTCCGGCTTCAATTATTTTACCATCTCCATCAAGGACTGCTGCTGGAAATAACTCCGATACCTCCGCATCCAAACTTTCACATAGTTTCGGTCCCACACTGGCAGGACGGTTGCCGGTCAAATTTTTGAATCTGTTGTAGGCACTTTGTTGCTTCTTCACTGCAACCTTCCAGTCTGACCAACACTTCACCATTTATATTTAAAAAATATACTTTGGCATTAAACCAATAAATATTTTGCAGTTCATGCCTTCTTCCACAGTTCAGCATGCACCTCCGCATGCATTAAGCTCCTCCCTCACTATGTCCCACACTTGTTGGGAATTTTTGGCGCCACTGACGCCCACAATTTGGCCACTGGTTACACGGGTGTTAGCCCTCATTAGTTCCAACAGTTTGGATTTTTGTTGTTTTGTTATTTTTCCCGTCCGTATTTTTTTCTGTAAAAAATACAATTTTTTTGCTTAAAATTAATATAAAAAAAAACAGTTAAAATCATACAGACCTCGCTCATATTAGACGCTTTTCGCTTCGAAATCCAAACTTCACTTGACAGTGATATATTTATGGCATCATTTATCGCAATATTTTTTTCACCACAGTTACAGAAACACTCGCTTGCGACAAAAGTGAAAAAGCGTTATATTTTACGATATTGGGTGATTCGCAAGGTTACAGAAACGTACTACTGGAATTGGGAGAGACGTCGATCCTTTCAAGAGGAGCTCGAGGTTAGCCCATTCACCTGCGGCAATGCCAATATCTGGCCCTAATCGGTTAGAAAGGCTTCATAATGACAACGTGCGTTCTCCCGCTAATCAGTCAGATAACATGGCAGACGCAGCTAAAGAGAGTGCATTTCATATACTAAGGATGCAAAGTAGATCCCTTTCCACGATGCTTAGGGAGAGCGATGGTAAACGGCGTAATATCCACCAGCCAATGCGAGAAGTTATAGGAAGTTTTCCTTATATGAAAAAGCTGCTAAGGAATGCAAATGTAACGCAAGTGCAGCAGCGTATGCAGAGGAGAGCACACAAACGTCGCCATGGCCTAGGCATAACCCCGATCGCGCTCGGAGGAAAGCTACTGAAGTAGCTGTGGGATCTTCTGCTAATAAGCGTAGAAAAAACGGCGAAGAGAACTAACCAGGACGCCTATAATCGAAAGAAAAGTTGCCTTCTGGACCTTCCACGAACCCAGCGCTATTGAAAAACGATAGCGAATGGGTAGAAGTTAGGAAAAAAGGCAAGACGGGGAAAAAGATAACCATTGGGAGAACGAAGCCAGACGCCTTTGTCATTGGAAACAAGGGCAATAGCTCTTACGCCGACATATTGAAGAAGGTAAAATGTGACGAAAGCTTCAAGGGTTTTGCAAAATCGGTGTCCAAAATACGGCGTACCCAAAAAGGAGAATTATTAATCGAGCTGTCAAATAGAGGCCAGAGTTTCGCGGGCTTGAAGGCAGTTGTAAGTGGCACCTTTGGAAACGAGGCGTCAGTGAAAGCTTGCACACATAGAGTATCGGTGGAATGTAAGGATATCGATGAGGTGACTACCAAGGAAGAGGTACATATCGCTATTATGCGCTACCTGGATTCGAAGACTCTGAGCTGTCGGGCATGGCCTCACTCCGCAAAGCTTATGCGGGTACCCAGACCGCCGTTATTAATCCGCCAGCCCCAAAATCTATAGTACAACCTACTGGAGATTGGGAAAGTAAAAATACGTTGGGTTATTTGCCGTATTCGCAAACGTGTTCGACTGCAAGGATGTTTCAAATGCCTTCAGTATGGTCATATATCAGGGAAATGCCCCAGTACGGTCGACCGGTCAAAGCAGTACAGAAAGTGCGGAAAAGAAAGCCACTTCGCTAAAGATTGCACGAATAGCCCAAAATGCATGCTATATAAAGCGGAAAAAAGTAGCAATATGGACCACGTTGCAGGCAGTTACAAGCGTCCGGTCTTCAAGAAGGCTCTCACGAACAGAAATAAATGAGAATAGTCCAAATAAATCTCAACCACTGTGAATCAGCTCAGGACCTGCTTACGCAGACGGTAAGGTACCTTAAAGCCGACGTAGCGATTATAAGCGAACCATATAGATGTAAAGACGACTGCTTTCCAGAGATCCCATGAAGTGGGAGAAGGTTTCGTTCGGAGTCAACGGAATTCACATCTTCAGTTGTTACGCAAGACCCAGCCTCACAAGAGAAGAATACGCGAACATGCTGCGCAATATAGCCTTAGAAGCCAAAGGAAAATCCACTTTAATTATTGCGGGGATTTTAGTGCCTGGGCAAGGTAATGGGGTAGCAGACATACACACAAGAGAAGCGAGGTTCTGCTTGAAACTTTTGCACAACTGGATGCTTCAATAATAAATAGTGGAAATACATATACATTCCGGAAAATGGGATCAGGTTCGATAATTGATATTACCCTGGAAAGTTACGCTCTAGCTCCGAAAATCAACTGGACGGTAAGTGAAGAGTATACCCACAGTGATCATCAAGCTATAATAATGGACATAAAGCATTGCCGACTCAAGAAAGCTCCAAAGCTGACGGACCAAAAATGGAAAGACAGCATGCTCGACAAAGAAGTTATGACCTTTATGATGACTGAGGCTCAATATAAATCGGATACGGCAGAGAGTGATGCTGAACATCTGATTAAAAATATTAAAATTGCTTGTGACGCAGCCATGCTTCGGCGAATCCTAAACAAACACATCTCTTCATGCTACTGATGGAAATATATTAAGACACTGAGATGTTTGTGCTTGAGGGCAAGGCGAAAAATACAGCGTAGTAGAGGCAGGTCTGAGTTCACTGAAGATCTACAGGCTCTTAGAATGGCAAGGAAATATGTCAAAGCTGCCATAAACAACAGCAAGCGCGATAGTTTTAGGAAAGTGTGCGAAGAGGCAGACATCAACCCCTGGGGCACCGCGGGCAACCTGGGGTACTGCGTAATATATTTATTTATTCAAAGAACAGAAAACGTACATAATTTAAAATGAAAAGCTATTTTCTTAAAAATATTAAAGTTCTTTAGTTTCAATTTAGTATTTTGCCGGCTCCAGGTCAATTTTAAAATTTTTTTGGTGTTTTTTTCATAAAAGATCTTAAAAATTGACTTCGAGACGGCAAAATACTAAGTTATAAGTAGAAAGGTCGCTAAACCATCAGTTCTTTAGTAGCACTGATTAATTTCATACAATTGGCCACCCTCGACAGTAGTCGATTTTATAAGCACATACATATGTACATAAGTATTCGAAACTGAAATGCAATTTGTCATCTCTAGTTAGCTTTCGGTTTGCGCTCTTTTTTTGGCAGACTTTAATCGTACAGAAGTGAAATTTTCTTTCTGTCCTCATGGATAGGTAAGTATGTATTTACCCATTAGTAGGTAAATAGGAAAACGTGCAAAATTGGTATTCATATAGATACAAAAATATGTATTTTAAGATTTGTAGAAAAAAAGTGCGCGATTGCAAGCAATTCAACCAACGAAGCCGAATGCGAAAATGACAGGGAAATCAGGTAAGCGCATGTTTTTATACATATGTATCGTGGGTATATTTTATATTCAGAACTAGCAGACCCGGCGAACTTCGTCCCGCCCAAAATAAATTTTTTATATTGAAACGTTTTGGCCCAACATTTTCACCAAGACTTCACGTTCATGATTTTCATTGACGCATTTGTCTTCTAATATTTTAACGTTTGGTTGTTGTCAGAAGGCATATTTGCCGTCTTAACCTGCAAAACTGTACATGCATACAAAGATACGTAATAGTTTCAGTGCGTTTGAAAGGTGCCACGTCCCCCTTTTCAAATAGCCCCAATTTTCTCTAAGAGCATTGGATTTATTGCATATATGTTTATACTATTTTCGAGTAATCTACCATGGGAGGTGCCACGTCCCCTTTTCCAATAGCCACAACTTTTCTTCATAACCACGCAACTGATTTTATATATCTTGTACATACCAAGTTCTAGTACTATACTATGAACACTTCCAGAGATATGCAGTATGAAATCCGGCTTGTATGGTAGGTAACACGCCCCTTTTTTCAATAGCTCCATATTTTCTCAATGACTATGCGATTAATTTCATATATCTCTACACCAAGTTCCAGTACTCTCCCAAGAACAGTTCTAGAGATATGCAGATAAGCGGGAGGTGCCACGCTGGTNCATTTCATATATCTCTACACCAAGTTCCAGTACTCTACCAAGAACAGTTCTAGAGATATGCAGATAAGCGGGAGGTGCCACGCTGGTATAAAGTTCCAGTACTCTACCATTAACACTTCCAGAGATACTTATTATGAAAAATTCGGTTTAATGGGAGGTCCCACGTTCCATTTTCAAATATTCCGAAATTTTATTCATGAGTATGCGATTGATTTCTACTCTACCATGAACATTTCCAGAGATTTACAGTGTGAAAAATTCGGTTGTATATGAGGTGCCACGTCCCTTTTCCAATTGCTCCAATTTTTCTCCATGAGCGCTTCTACTACTTACTTTAGTTAGGATAAGACATGGGTTAGCCAAGGATTAGAGACATGAGCCTCTTAAGAGTAATAAGGGATTTGATTTTTTTTAATTTTGAGGTCCGTCGTTATTGCAGAGGACCATTGGCATGTAAATCCATATATTTCGATAATGAAATAAATTCGAGCATAAATACGATTTTCAGTTACATATACATATTATTTTTCCTGTTATCCATACATGTTTTGAATCAGAATAATCGGACCATAAACCCGATTTTTCGTAATAACTCGACTCCAACGCCACCTGGAGGCTCTTTTTTTTGCATTGGTATTGCTTTTCCTATTGTCAATACACATCTAAAATATGAGGCGAATCGGACCATAAATACAGGTTTTACTAATAACTCGACTCCAGCGCCANACCCGATTTTTCGTAATAACTCGACTCCAACGCCACCTGGAGGCTCTTTTTTTTGCATTGGTATTGCTTTTCCTATTGTCAATACACATCTAAAATATGAGGCGAATCGGACCATAAATACAGGTTTTACTAATAACTCGACTCCAGCGCCATCTAGCGGTTGTTTTAATAGTTATTCTGCTATTCGGAAGGTAGACAAATTCAAGTAACAAATATCGTAAAAATCGGCCCAGCCGTTCTTGAATTGTAAATGGTGTAACCAACACGACTTTGTGTTACATATTCAGAATGTATTTCTGTTATATTTTTTTAGTGAAACTGAAACTCAGACCGGACCAAAACGAAAATTTCGTTCTGAGTGGTTGCAACAATTTACATGGCTTCGAAATAATAATGGTTCAAGCTTTTGTATCGCCTGCGAGAGGACAATATGCAAAAACGTAAGTTTTTTAAAACAACACGCAACTTTTCGCATGCACGTCCAAAATGTTGAGAAGAAAAAACATGAGCTTAAAATTGATTCATGTATGAACCAAACAAATACAAAATTCATGAAACAAGTACACCATGCAGAACTCACATTGGTGATGTTCTTGATATGACACAATTTGCCCTTCGTGTTTATGGATTATTTACCGGAACTATTAGTCGAATGCTGCTGTGACTCACAGATTGCAAAGTAAATCAAATGTGGAAGAAAGAAAGCAACTGAATTAAATAGCAGATTTATTGAGTAATCCAGCAGCAAAAACAGTTTGGGTCAATTGAAAACAACAAAGTTTTCACTGATCGTCGACGAATCGACTGACGTTTCTAGCAAAAAGTCATTAGTTTTATTTGCGAGATATCTGGATAAGATAGCTTGTAAGGTCAAAGACGGATTTGTCGGGTTAATTAAGTTAAGAGATTGTAATTCGAGGTCTATATATGCGTCCACTAAAATTTTTTTTGATTAACATGAAATTCCAATGGCAAACCTTATAGGTCTTGCGACCGATGGCGCAAGTGTTATGGCTGGAGACATTAACGGCTTGCAAGCAAAATTTAAGATAACTACCGACCTATTTTATATGAAATGCAGTTGCTACTCCACCTATTTTTCGACTTTAAAGCCGCTTTTGACAGCACTAAAAGGAGTTGCCTATACGCTGCTATGTCTGAATTTGGCATCCCCTCAAAACTCATAGGGCTGTGTAAAATTACGTTGAACAGTACCACCAGCTCCGTCAGAATTGGGAAAGACCTCTCCGAGCCGGTCGTCACAAAACGGGGTTTTCACATTCGCAGTGNTGAGAGGACAATATGCAAAAACGTAAGTTTTTAAAACAACACGCAACTTTTCGCATGCACGTCCAAAATGTTGAGAAGAAAAAACATGAGCTTAAAATTGATTCATGTATGAACCAAACAAATACAAAATTCATGAAACAAGTACACCATGCAGAACTCACATTGGTGATGTTCTTGATATGACACAATTTGCCCTTCGTGTTTATGGATTATTTACCGGAACTATTAGTCGAATGCTGCTGTGACTCACAGATTGCAAAGTAAATCAAATGTGGAAGAAAGAAAGCAACTGAATTAAATAGCAGATTTATTGAGTAATCCAGCAGCAAAAACAGTTTGGGTCAATTGAAAACAACAAAGTTTTCACTGATCGTCGACGAATCGACTGACGTTTCTAGCAAAAAGTCATTAGTTTTATTTGCGAGATATCTGGATAAGATAGCTCGTAAGGTCAAAGACGGATTTGTCGGGTTAATTAAGTTAAGAGATTGTAATTCGAGGTCTATATATGCGCCCACTAAAATTTTTTTTGATTAACATGAAATTCCAATGGCAAACCTTATAGGTCTTGCGACCGATGGCGCAAGTGTTATGGCTGGAGACATTAACGGCTTGCAAGCAAAANCGAGAGGACAATATGCAAAAACGTAAGTTTTTTAAAACAACACGCAACTTTTCGCATGCACGTCCAAAATGTTGAGAAGAAAAAACATGAGCTTAAAATTGATTCATGTATGAACCAAACAAATACAAAATTCATGAAACAAGTACACCATGCAGAACTCACATTGGTGATGTTCTTGATATGACACAATTTGCCCTTCGTGTTTATGGATTATTTACCGGAACTATTAGTCGAATGCTGCTGTGACTCACAGATTGCAAAGTAAATCAAATGTGGAAGAAAGAAAGCAACTGAATTAAATAGCAGATTTATTGAGTAATCCAGCAGCAAAAACAGTTTGGGTCAATTGAAAACAACAAAGTTTTCACTGATCGTCGACGAATCGACTGACGTTTCTAGCAAAAAGTCATTAGTTTTATTTGCGAGATATCTGGATAAGATAGCTTGTAAGGTCAAAGACGGATTTGTCGGGTTAATTAAGTTAAGAGATTGTAATTCGAGGTCTATATATGCGTCCACTAAAATTTTTTTTGATTAACATGAAATTCCAATGGCAAACCTTATAGGTCTTGCGACCGATGGCGCAAGTGTTATGGCTGGAGACATTAACGGCTTGCAAGCAAAATTTAAGATAACTACCGACCTATTTTATATGAAATGCAGTTGCTACTCCACCTATTTTTCGACTTTAAAGCCGCTTTTGACAGCACTAAAAGGAGTTGCCTATACGCTGCTATGTCTGAATTTGGCATCCCCTCAAAACTCATAGGGCTGTGTAAAATTACGTTGAACAGTACCACCAGCTCCGTCAGAATTGGGAAAGACCTCTCCGAGCCGGTCGTCACAAAACGGGGTTTTCACATTCGCAGTGCTTATCTTTCTTGTAATTTTCTCGTTAACGTTTTGGTAGGCGGAATTGATTGCCCTTCTCTCTTAGAAAGACTGTCATTCAATATACTTTCACACAACCTCAAACGCGCTCCACTATTTTATGTAGGTTTTACGAAATCTAGGTACGTTAAAAATGAGCCTTTATCAAGAACACAATCGGAATTAAATTAAATCTCCGAGTTGGACCTGGCGCTTCCAATAGGAACAATCCGTACTTTACTTTATGTTTAAGCCGCCGCTTAAACGTAATTGCAGCGGCCGTGCGCGTATCTTTTGGCCGTAACTGTGTGGAGTCGAAGCGACTCCGAAAATGATTCCCGAGCGCGCACGGCCGCCTACTATCATCGTTCCAAATCAGCGACACGTTAGTTCAGCAATTAACACCGGACATCGCGCACGCGCCCCTTCTGAAGTATTGTGCAAATCACTTTCTAAGAAGCCAACCCTAGCTTATATATGTGCATATAGTACATCGAAACTTAGCCTTTTCTTTATGTTAAATCCCACTCAATAATTTGCGCTAAACTGTGTAACTTTTAAAAACGCTTGTTAATTAATTGAGTGGAAATTGTACATTTTAAAGTCGAAACCCAAGTCTTTTCATAAAGCGGAACAAAATGTGTGTGCAAGGTGAGTGCGAAAGACAACCATTGGAAATATTCATGGTCCTTCGCAGCCAACCGTGGCCCAGCTCCTAGAAAAGCTAATAAATAGTAATACAAAATTTTCAAAAAATAAAATAAACGCGTATCGTCCGCCCGCTAAACAAAAAAAAAACTATTAACTAAGTGGAAAAACAATAAAAAAGTGCACGTATTTGTATGCATATACATACATTTCGCAAAAAACAGTGAAATAGTTTCCTGCCTCCCTTTTGACTACAAACAAATTTGCTCGATTGCAAATTATCTTATACAAAAACAAAAAAAAACTGTGAAAAATAAAAGTTTTGTTGAACTTTTAAACGCAAAAAAGAAAAGAGGAATATAAAACCAATCGAGTGAACTATTACAAGCGGTGCCCCAAAGAAGCACAACAGCAATAAATAAAGCTCAGCAACACCAGCAATCATCATAAAACCAACAAAACCAAGGCAAGCTTTCAGCCAAACAGCCAGAAGAAGGAGCCATCAACAGCATCTGCAACTCCATCATCAGCAGCAACATCAGCAGCCAACAATAGCATCAGCCGTAACAACAGACAAAGCAAAGAAACCTACATACACACTTGCATAAATCAAGGAAAGTAGTAAAAAGGCAAATTTTTAATTTCCTTAAAAATTTAAATAATATAACTTTAATTTTCTTGCAATTATATTATTTCTAATAAACTGCCAACGGACATACATACGTATGTACATTTACATACATATATATATATAATTTAACAAAAGGCGTATTTTTTCTCGCAAAAAGCTGTTTTACTAAAATTGCGGGCATTTTCCTCCCGTCCAAAAATTTCACAACGGCAATTTGCTGCTATTAAAATTTTGGTAGAAAAATTCCGTTTCCCGAAAAGCGGTATATCTCCACATACCGCCGATCTTATATATATATAAGTATATGTACATATGTATATACAAATTCTGATATTACCCCAAAAAATTCCGTTGCAGTTTATATGCCTACTGTGTCCCACTGTGCAAGAACAAAATATTAGCACATTAAAATCATATACTTTCCTCTGCTTAACAATTTTTGCCGTTGGTCGTATAGTTCGTTGAACTTGGCTTAACAAATTGCCGAAAAACATAAGTGCATTTTTTCCACATAAACCATTTGTACATACGGTAGCACATATAAGCATTTTTTACCAGTTGCATTTTCGGCAACTATTCGCTTAATAGCTAAGAGAGTCGCTGTTGTTCATCGGACAATACAGTCGACATATACCAAACGCACTCTAACTTATTTCATATTTTTACACCTTTCTCTTTCGCCTTTCTCTGCTGCACTCACCAAGCTAAGAGAACGTAAGTCAAAGCCCGCTCTCCGGCTTGAATACGTTCGGTACCAAGAACTCACCTCAGCGGTGAGCGGCTCTTTATGTACTATCATATCCACTTGTGCATTCCCGCACACATACATACATACGCACTGTAATCAAAGCAAACTTTCTCTTTTTTCTTCTTAAATCACCACTGCTGTGACAAAGCATAGCTTAAAGCTCAGTTAGTCAACGACGTAGCGTAAACGTAGGTTGACGTACGTAGCAGCATATACAATTTACTGTTGATAGAGAGAGAGAAGCAACGGCAACGTCACCGCCATGCGGTGGTGAGTTTTCATTAACACGCGAATCCCATAAGCTAGGTCGTGTCTGCGTCAACCTACGTCTACGCTACGTCGTTGACTAACTGAGCTTTTAGGCATATACTCGGCTTCATACGTAAATATTTGTACATACGTACATTTTTAAATTGCACATATTCTGCACATTTGTACATACGTGGTAGCAAAGAATATTATCACACGAATATTATCTATAACGCGATAATAAGTGAGTTCAAGATATCAGATNACGGCAATGTCACCGCCATGCGGTGGTGAGTTTTCATTAACACGCGAATCCCATAAGCTAGGTCGTGTCTGCGTCAACCTACGTCTACGCTACGTCGTTGACTAACTGAGCTTTTAGGCATATACTCGGCTTCATACGTAAATATTTGTACATACGTACATTTTTAAATTGCACATATTCTGCACATTTGTACATACGTGGTAGCAAAGAATATTATCACACGAATATTATCTATAACGCGATAATAAGTGAGTTCAAGATATCAGATATACGCAACCCAGTAGGGAAAGCTCCCGATTTGCATATGTTTAGATAGTGATAAATAACCGATACTTTTTTCAGTATTTACATAATCATTTATATCACATTAAATATTTATACATACGTATATTTCACCACGTATATAACAGTGAAAAGTGTTTGTGATTTTGTTTCTCTTACAAAACATTAATTGGGACGCTCCGTTTTCCACGTTAAAATGTTCTGAACCAAAGATTAAAGCAAATAGAACTTCACATAATTTGCAAGAAACAAAAACACAAACACCGCCACAAGATATTATAATTTTTTTTGGATTTTTTGTGGCACAAAGTGCAATTTTTCCGTTTGACACAAATTTTCTTATATTTTGCGAACGATATCTGGGTGGTACTCAGCGATTTTTAATTAAATCTTCTATTAATTTATATACGTCTGACCTTCCACGACATTCAAGATGCCACTTGGACACAGCCCCCAAAAGTTTCTGAAATGGAGACGAAGTCAAAAGGTGCTTCACAAGAAGCCACCGGCGGTAAGAGGGAACCCTCAACGCGCCCCAAATCTAAAACTTTTGACCCATCCGCTCAAAAGTTTATAGCGGAAAGTGACAGTATCATGAGATACTGTGCAAAATTCAAGACCACACTGAATCCTATCTCATGATAAAAGATAATTCACTAGATGACTGTTGGGCACGGCTTCAGTCCGCCTACGATTTGGTATTTGAAAAGCAAGATGACAGCCTCCCCGAAAACTTTAAGACTTCGGTAGAAGGCAAGTACTTCACTTGCTTTGAATTATATGAGGTGACCAAAGCTAAAATTGCCGATCAACTGTCGTTGATTAGAGCAATCGCCAAACCGCGTGGAACACACCTCGGCAGAGGCAAAAATTTTTCTTCAAGTGCTACCTTGTGACACGGAGACATTTTATGGCGGTTACGAAGAATGGCCCGCTTTTCGTGACATGTTCACAGCGGTGTACATAAACCACCCGAAGCTCTCCCGTACTCAAAAATTTTATCACCTCCGATACAAAACCCAAGGAAAAGCCGGTTCCATCGTCAAGCAATACCCGCTTAGCGATGACAACTTAGAGCCTTGATTGATCAAGGCTCAAAGAGAACTTTCATTTCCTCGAAAGTTCAAAAACGATTGAAACTACCATTCGAACATTCCAAGTTCGAAATTTCCGGCATGGGTGGGCATGTAGTACAAAGCTCCTCAAAGCTTTGTCCACTCACATTGGTTGCACTCAAAACCATGCAACGGATAAACACACAGGCTATCGTATTACCTCAGCTCACGAGGCACATGCCTACATTCACCATTAGCCGTGAAAACTGGCAGCGATTCAAGATCCTTGAACTTGCTGACACAAGCTGTCACATACCAGCACAAGCTGATATGGTAATCGGCAGCGATATACTTCCACAAATCCTGCTGGAAGGTATACAAAAGATTTGCGACACTATACTTGCGCAAAGAACAATATTTGGCTGGATTCTCAGTGGTCCAATAACCAAAAATGTGGTGACATTCTCGACACAAGTAGAAGAGTGCTCGAATGTAACTCTCAGCTCTCAGCTTCGAAAGTTTTGGGAAGAGGAGGAGATTCCACAACCTCCACAAATTTCACCTGAAGATCAGGCATGTGAGCATATATATGCAACAACAACGACTCGTGCGACTTCCATTCGAGGAAGAATTTCCAAAAAAGCTGTCTCTGGGCCACTCTCGGTCTACTGCACTTCAGCAGTTTTTTAGCATGGAGCGATCGCTCCAGAAAAAAGGAGACTTAGGCACAATGTACAACAATGTGTTGCAATAATATCTCGACCTCGGTCATATGGAGCACACGAAGCCATGCGAAATAATAGCTAATGGCAAATACTTCTCGTTCTACTTGCCACATCATGCGGTCGTTAAACCAGATAAGGTAACCACCAAAGTTCGCGTGGTATTCAACGCCTCAAAAACATCTGGTTCAGGAAAATCCCTGAATGACGTGTTGCACACTGGTCCCACACTCCAGCCAGACCTCATGCTGCTCATTCTGCAGTGGCGAATGCACAGATTCGTGTTCAATGGCGACATTGAAAAAATGTATCGTCAAATACTCATCCATGAGGACGATAAAGATTTTCAGCGAATCTTATTTCGCACATCGGCTGACTCTCCTGTCACCTATTATAATCTTAAAACCGTAACGTTCGGCTTTAATTTTGCACCATACCTCGTTATCCGTACCCTGCATCAATTAGCAGATGATACGATAGCGACATTTCCCTTGGCTGCCACAATACTTAAAACCGAAACGTAAGTGGATGACATACTATCCGGAAGTCATGATATTGACAACACCACTGAATCACTTTTTCAAGTGATCAAAGCGCTTAAGTCAGCTGGTTTCATACTCAAGAAACTAACGGCCAATCATCCGGGATCTTCTCGACTCTAACTTTTTGAAATCTGAGAGCGCTTCCACAACCAAAACTCTTGGTCTACAATGGAACGCACTCACAGATAAATTTACATACACCATTCTGCCTGCATCGACATCGAATGCCATCACAAAGCGACAAATTTTATCTTATGTCGCAAAACTTTTTGACCCGGCAGGATGGCTGTCGCCAGTGATGATTCAAGCAAAGATTCTGCTTCGAGAACTTTGGCTGGATGGCGTTGATTGGGACGAATGTGCCAAACCCATAGCTTTGGCAAAATGGTAACAGTTCGCAGAAAAATTGCCAGCCATATGCCACATCGAAATCCCTCGATGGGTTAACTTCACTCCGGGGCAAGGCACCCAAATCCACGGGTTTTGCGATGCCTCGGAAAAAGCATATTGCGCTGTGATTTACATCCGCGTAGATCCTAGCAACCAAAGATATTCCACTCTCTTGGTTGCAAAAAGCAAAGTCGCACCATTGAAGACGGTAAGCTTGCCACTCCTGGAGCTGTGTGGTGCAGTCTTACTCGCAAAACTGGTCGCAACTGTTCAAAAACAGCTCAAATTGGAATCGTGCAACACATTCTTATGGTCAGATTCAGAGATTGTGCTAGCTTGGCTTGAAAAGCCACCATGTAATTGGAAGACGTATGTATCCAATCGTACCTTCCAAATCCGGGAATATCTTCCAATCGGTACATGGCGCCATGTTGCCAGCCAAGATAATCCAGCCGACCTCGGCACCAGCGGGTGCAAACCGCAGGATTTTGTGAATTCCCCACTCTGGTGGCACGGACCAAAATAGCTCTCTTGCCACATGGACGCATGGCCAAGGTCAAAGGCGTGCAGTGCATCTCCACCAGAAAAGCGCAAGGTGGAGGTATATCACGCGCTTGAAGAAGAGGTCGATTTTCTTGATCGCTTTTCTTCTTTCTCTCGAGCACTCCGCGTGACTGCGTACATGTTCCGCTTCGTGAGCAATGCCCGCAACAAATCAAAGGGGGTAGCCACAATCACCTATCCACATCTGACACATAACGAATTTCAATATGCAAAAATTCATCTTATCAACGCAGCGCAATCACGCCATTTTCCGAGCGAAAAAAGCGCTTTGCAAGATAAAAAGCCACTTAACAAAAAAAGTCCTCTTATTGTTCTCAATCCTTCGTTGGACAAAGACGGACTTCTACGGGTTAATGGCCGATTAGCACATTCCACATTAAGCTATAATGAAAGGCACCCAATAATTCTCCCTACCGAATCGAGGTTCTGCCAGCTATATTTGGAGTTTTTACACTCGCTGCTTCTTCACGCAGAAACACGATTAATGCTCCAAATGGTAAGGCAAGAGTACTACGTACCAAAGCTAAAACCTCTAATTAAAAAATGCATCTTTCAATGCAAAGTGTGCACGCTTTACAAGCAACAAACACGCACCCAAATAATGGCCGCTCTACCCCCTGAGCGCTGCAGTTTCTCACTCCCATTTTCCACATCGGGAGTAGATTTTGCAGAGCCATTCCAAATTCATTCGCTAGCTTCGTTGGCAGACGAGGTTTCCCCTCAAAAATGATGAGCGACAATGAAAAAACGTTCATTGGCGCCCAGCGCGCAACAGAATGCGACTTCGTTAACGAATATTCCGCAGACATTGTCAAAAAATATGCCCCTCAAGGCATCAACTGGCAATATATACCATTTAGCGCCCCCCACATGGGCGGCTTGTGGGAATCTGCAGTGAAAAGCTTTAAAATCCATTTAAAGAAAACCGCTGNCTGCTTCTTCACGCAGAAACACGATTAATGCTCCAAATGGTAAGGCAAGAGTACTACGTACCAAAGCTAAAACCTCTAATTAAAAAATGCATTTTTCAATGCAAAGTGTGCACGCTTTACAAGCAACAAACACGCACCCAAATACTGACCGCTCTACCCCCTGAGCGCTGCAGTTTCTCACTCCCATTTTCCACATCGGGAGTAGATTTTGCAGAGCCATTCCAAATTCATTCGCTAGCTTCGTTGGCAGACGAGGTTTCCCCTCAAAAATGATGAGCGACAATGAAAAAACGTTCATTGGCGCCCAGCGCGCAACAGAATGCGACTTCGTTAACGAATATTCCGCAGACATTGTCAAAAAATATGCCCCTCAAGGCATCAACTGGCAATATATACCATTTAGCGCCCCCCACATGGGCGGCTTGTGGGAATCTGCAGTGAAAAGCTTTAAAATCCATCTAAAGAAAACCGCTGAAACCCACAAGTTTACCTTTGAAGAATTCACGACGCTTTTGGTGCGAATTGAAGCAGTCTTCAATTCGAGGCCTCTGTCCGCATTTTCCCACAACCCAGCTGATATGACTGCACTTACTCCGGGTCACTTCATTCGAGGTGCACCGATATTGGCCATTCCAGAGCCTGATGCGGAAGACCTCCCCCTACTAAACGGGTGGGGGAAAGTCAAAGCACTTCACCACCAATTTAGCCGCCGCTGGAAAGAAGATTACCTCAGAGATCTTCAGAAGAGATACAAGTGGAAAACCGCACGACGCGATCCTCAGCCAGGCGACCTCGTCGTGATCAAAGAAGATTCGCTGCCCCCACCGAGTGGCGTTTGGGACGAATCGAAAACGTTCACCACGGCCCTGATAACCACATACGTGTCGCAGAAATACGTACACAAAACGGAGCTGTCACGCGGCCACTGGTCAAACTGTGCTTCCTTCCAAAAGCACAATAAATAATTCTATACATATATTCCTTCTGTATATTAAGGGTCTTAACTTCAAGCTTAAATATTGTACCCGAGTACTTCTCGTCTCTGCCTTTGCTTCTACTTCCAGATCGAAGACATCATGGCATCAAGGAAGGCATGCCCCCTGGCTTCAACGGCGGAGACAGACAACTGTCTACAATGCCGGCTCTGCCACCGGTACCACGCCTTGCGGACGTGCTCGGCCTTCAAGGCGATGAAGCTACCATAACGGTTGGGAGTAGCCGCGCACACGGTTACTGCATCAACTGCCTTGCCCTCACCCACACTACCGGGGAATGCGACTCACCAGGCAGCTGCAAGGTTTGCGGCTTAGCGCACCATACGCTACTGCATGTGGCAGCTAACTAGCCCACGCGCACAGGCTAACGGAAGCAGCAGACCAACCGGCCCGCAGCGGCCACAAAGGCCCCAAGGGGCGTCCAGCGGCGCGCGCCGCCAAAGAAGAAGGCGCAGAAGAAGGCGCGGAAGAACNTAGCCCACGCGCACAGGCTAACGGAAGCAGCAGACCAACCGGCCCGCAGCGGCTACAAAGGCCCCAAGGGGCGTCAAGCGGCGCGCGCCGCCAAAGAAGAAGGCGCAGAAGAAGGCGCGGAAGAACACGCGCAATCAAGCGCTGCCGCCACGCAAGAAAACGGCGCAACGGACGATCGCGCGCACTCCACAAGGCCTACAAACGGCCAATTACCAGGGCCGCACCACCCACCGCGTCCTGGGCATCACAATTCGCGCTCTGAAAGAGCAGGAGGAGACACTCAGCAACGCATTCCTGCAGGGCGGGGATGATGTTTAAGCCGCCGCTTAAACGGTATTGCAGCGGCCGTGCGCGTATCCTTTGGCCGTAACTGTGTGCAGTCGAAGCGACTCCGAAAATGATTCCCGAGCACGCACGGCCGCCTACTATCATCGCGCCAAATCAGCGACACGTTAGTTCAGCAATTAATACCGGACATCGCGCACGCGCCCCTTCTGAAGTATTGTTGTGCAAATCACTTTCTAAGAAGCCAACCCTAGCTTATATATGTGCATATAGTACATCGAAACTTAGCCTTTTCTTTGTGTTAAATCCCACTCAATAATTTGCGCTAAACTGTGTAACTTTTAAAAACGCTTGTTAATAAATTGAGTGGAAATTGTACATTTTAAAGTCAAAACCCAAGTATTTTCTTAAAGCGGAAACAAAGTGTGTGTGTGCAAGGTGAGTGCGAAAGGCAACCATTGGAAATCTTCACTTTACAGTTACTTCAACTAGTAGATATCTAAGCTGTTTTGTTATAGTCAGTAAGAATTGTTATTCATTTGACTGAATTTAATTAAATAAATAAATAAATAAATTGATATTAAATAACTTTGTAAAAAGTGGATATATTTTGACTTGGCTAGATTCCTTGAGAATTTAAATTTATTTAAAATAGTAGTTATTTATCAACGCAAGAAGTTTTTATCGAAGCCAAAGCCGCGCTACATTTGCAGAATNTTAAATAACTTTGTAAAAAGTGGATATATTTTGACTTGGCTAGATTCCTTGAGAATTTAAATTTATTTAAAATAGTAGTTATTTACCAACGCAAGAAGTTTTTATCGAAGCCAAAGCCGCGCTACATTTGCAGAATGGCCATTTGTCGGACTCACAAAAACTAGATATAAAAACGAATATTTTAAATTTTTATTTGGTGTTATTGAAGCAGATTTCGCAGCGGTTTGACTTTGCGAGAGAAGACTTACGAAACTTATCTACCATAATTCCTGGTGTGTTATCAGATTCACAAATATGCATAATGCCTTTAATTTCCAGTTTCCCTAACTTAGTTAATTGTGACGCGGATAAAATAGTTACACAATGGAGGTTATTAAGATTTAGCAATATTGAACTTAAAGGCGACATGTATATCGTTGTGTTTTGGGAAAAAGTTGCCTCTTTTCGAAATGGTATGGAAGAGTGATGGTTCAAAGAGCTTGCTTATTTTGTACGTAACTTACTGTCCTTGCCGCATAGTTCAGCCGCTGCCGAAAAGAAGTTTTCAGACTTGAATTTAGTCAAAACGAAATTACGAAACAAACTTGAAATCAGTACTATAAATAATATTATGTTGTCAAAAGAATTATGCGTAGGCAAAGTTGAACCTCACTATGTATGGTCGGCAAAAGGCATTTTTTAATCAATTAAAAAACAAAAAACATCTTATTCCGCTTAGAGATAAATTTAAGAATACAACGACGTCTTTGCGGAAAATTAATTATATTTTAGACCAGAGGCGGGCAGCTTCGACAGAGAATTTTTGTAGTGTGTGATGTCACTGTGTGCGTGCGAACAAGCGGTGCGGTTGAATGAAGCTTTCGCTGCCTTCTAAAGCAGAGCGTGTATGTATACGCGAATATACCCGCCGGGCAGGAGCCGCCCAGGTCTGCTTTAGACCAATGCTGGGCACACCAACACAGTCTCAGTTTGTCGTGGCAATAGTGCGTCGCGCTTAGTTATGGTTGCCATATTNAGCCGCCCAGGTCTGCTTTAGACCAATGCTGGGCACACCAACACAGTTTCAGTTTGTCGTGGCAATAGTGCGTCGCGCTTAGTTATGGTTGCCATATTTTTATAACTGTACTAAAACTGGTATTTTTCGTGCATGTATCTTTTGCCCTAATTTGCTTATACGTATAGTGGAAAGTTTTTAGTAACTAATACTATTAGTTTATAGAAACTTTTCCATACGAAAAATTTAATACTTGTAAAATTGTAAAAAATTTAAATAGGTTTAACTCGTTTGTTTAATACCTGGACACAATTTTATTGGAATATAATCTTTGAAATGCTGGCCGGCCAGATGATTTCGGTGTTAAGATTTTATTATTTTCATATAAATATGAATTTAGTTCTAAATATAGAATATAAATTATAAATATTTTTCATTAAGTATTTTATGATATAAACCTGCATTTAAATTTCTATTTTGGTTTCTTTAGATAGAAAGAAATTATTCTAAAATATGGCATGCAATTTGTGCACTTTTTTTAAAGCAAGCAGCTCATTTTATATATTTTTTTAAATTTACACGGCATGAAAAATACAGTTTGCTTATATCAAAAATACGTAGGCATAACCGCATAACGGATATTACGGCTTGTTGAAAGTTCTTTGAACAATAACCTCTAGTTTTTATAAAGGGTCGCACTATNTAAATTTACACGGCATGAAATATACAGTTTGCTTATGTCAAAACTACGTACGCATAACGGATATTACGGCTTGTTGAAAGTTCTTTGAACAATAACCTCTAGTTTTTATAAAGGGTCGCACTATTTTGTGTTTGAATCGTCGCAAATACATGCAAACACCAATCTAAGAAAACCACACCACTTTTTGCTTTGGGTATTTTTTGTAAATTTTCTACACAAAATGTGGCAAGCGCGTGCTAAAATTACGCAGAAAAGTAATCCACAGCCGAGCATAATGTTACCTTGGTGAAATATTGAAATTCGCTGCTTTGCTTCTGTGTACGTATACGAACCGCGACGCTGGCGTTGCTCGCGAGCAAAAATTGCCCACCTATGCTTTAGGCAAATGCACTAATTTATGTACAATAATATTACGTACATAAATACATACATATGTTTGTATTTACTATTTGTGTTTAAAGCAGCTATGCCCAACATCAATGTATGCAGTTTTGCGCATGTGTTGGGTACGCGTAAAAGCTCACACTCGAAAAACAGTACGCTGCAAAAGTAATTCTATATATTCATAATTATTTGGGCCAAATTCTAATCTATTTTTATTATATTTTTCGCTTTAACTCTATCTGCCGAAGCAGCTCCAACCCAGCAAACTTAATTTTATATAGTTTACAAGGAAAGCATTAGCTCATCTATATCAATTTCACGGTCGTAGTTTTTAATGCGAATGAGATCAGAAACATGCTTATCGGTGATTCTATGTCGGTATTTACTTAATAATATCCCACTGGGAAAATAGGTAAGCACCTTCCGAGGTAAGCCATGTTTTCTTTCAGTTTTTAGTACCAAAATTGTCATCATGGCTAATGTCATCTACTAGTAAAGGGCAAAATGAACACCTCCGAAGACACATTACGTTGTCAGTTGCAAAATAACGTGCAGCCGAAGTTATTTCCAAGCACCGAACTACTCCGAGCGACTGCTCTGCATTACACGTAACTTACTTTGTATAGCGGCTCAGAAGTATGTCTGATACCAAATGTACATTCTAAATTCCTACTTACATACATTTGTTGACATCAACGTTATCAAAGACGTTCAATTCTAAAGCCTCAAATATTTTTTCGCCGCTAACATGACCATGCATTGCAACTACATTAAATATTTCTTCCGATGCTATTAATTTATCGTCAACAGATTTAACGCGTATTATTAGCTGGCATATATTATTAATGTCGGTGCTCTCATCCAAGCAAAGAGAAAAATATTTACAGTTTTTAAGTCTGTTCTTGGTGAGGGAAAAAATATATGAACTAATTTGTTCTGTCCTACGGGTAATTGTATTCCTTGATAAGGGAACCTTCTCCAAAATTTGGGCCATATGCTTACCCTTACTTCCAAAACAACCTAGTACTTCACTAGCGAGCTCTTTAAAAAATATGCCATCATCAAAAGGGCGACAGCGCTTAGATAGCGCAAGCGAAACTACAAAAGAAGCCTTTTCAAAAGACATTTCCTTAATATAACTACTTTCTTCACCATTTTTTTCTTCAGCAATTTTTTTTTCAAATTAGCAATTAAAATTGCTCTTTCGTCATCTGGAATATCAAAATATTCTTTATGACAAGACCTGTAATGTCTCTCCACATTATATTTGTGGCTACGGTTAACATTACGATGGCATACCAAACATACTGGTTCCCCAACGTTGTTTTGCGTAAATAAAAATTCAGTTTCCCAATCGTTGTTAAACATTTTGTAGCGTACTGTAAGCTGCTTTGTGATTGGTGTAGCAAACCTGCTCGTACAAAGTCTGATCAACGACTGCTTTCTGGTAACTTTTCTACTACCATTTTCGAAACAAGGGATTGCATTCTTGCCCTTTCTCTGTCCTTCGTAAATGCAACCTTTTGTAAGGGAGTGTCAAACCGCAGCTGTCAATAATTATCTAACCTTGTATTATTGAATCATCCCC
>NW_016159191.1:48763-57871 GCF_001687245.7 Rhagoletis zephyria
GCAAACATATTCTGAGCGTTCAGAATATATGAGTCCGAAAGGTGTCCTAGGTAGGTAAGAAATATGAGTTTCAAAAACAAAAAATTTTTTACTCTTATATGAATCTTTTAGGATTCATATATGAGCCAAGTTATGAGCCAGCACCTTGTGCCAATATAAAAACAATAAAGATTTGAAATTTATATCTAAACTTGTTTATACAGAAATTGAAAATAATTAGAAAACAAAAAATGAACAAAATTTAGCTTCAGCTGCTGCTATTGAATGCATGTTGGAATGTGTATATCCATGTAAGTATGTATGTATGTTAAATGTTTTCTATCGGCCTACCAGTTTGGCTTCAGAAAATCCCGGTCGACTATAGATGCAATTAAATCTGTCGTTGACATTGCCAAAGAGGCCATCGAAGGCAAAAGGTGACGCGGGGGGAAAAAGAATATTGCGTGGTAATAGCGGTGGACGTAAAGAATGCCTTTAATACCGCGAGCTGGCAGCGCATAATGNAGGCCATCGAAGGCAAAAGGTGACGCGGGGGGAAAAAAGAATATTGCGTGGTAATAACGGTGGACGTAAAGAATGCCTTTAATACCGCGAGCTGGCAGCGCATAATGGGAACGCTCATTAAAATGGGAGCTCCAACACATATCATAAGAATAATTAGGAGCTATCTGTCAGACCCCAAGCAAGGGTACTGGAGTGATAGAGGCTGTGAAGAATACAGCGTAACGGCGGGGGTACCTCAGGGATCTGTTCTCGGACCTCTGCTTTGGAATCTAATGTATGACTCCATCACTTCCAAGCCCGAAATTAAATACCTTGGCGTTATGATTGATGCTCGACTAAACTTCAGGACTTTTTGCTTTGGGTATTTTTTTCACTCGCATGAACCCGAATTCGATTACTTAAAATCATTGGAAATTGAAGAGAAAATCAATAAGATCCGATGGTTGTTGAAAGAATCCCGTGCACTTTCTTCTCTCAACCAACGATAAGACGGTTAATTTGTGGAAAGTCAGTGAACGGGATAAATCGTTTGAGGACTATAACACAAAGGAGGAGAGTGGTCTTGCAAAGGATCCACAAAATATAACAGGCTTAAAACTTCCTTCAGTTAAGCAAATTCCACTTATAATGGAAGCGTCACCACGCCGCAACTATGCCAATGCACACACCTATCACATCAATTCAAATAGCGTTAATTCTGACCAAGAGACTTATCTGCCGCCGACGATTTGCGAATNTGCACTTTCTTCTCTCAACCAACGATAAAACGGTTAATTTGTGGAAAGTCAATGAACGGGATAAATCGTTTGAGGACTATAACACAAAGGAGGAGAGTGGTCTTGCAAAGGATCCACAAAATATAACAGGCTTAAAACTTCCTTCAGTTAAGCAAATTCCACTTATAATGGAAGCGTCACCACGCCGCAACTATGCCAATGCACACACCTATCACATCAATTCAAATAGCGTTAATTCTGACCAAGAGACTTATCTGCCGCCGACGATTTGCGAATCAATCTGTGGCATCTTGAAGTGACCGATCAAAGTTTTAATATAGTTGACATTAAGCCAGCCAATATGGAAGGGCTGACGGAGGTGATTACCGCCGCCGAACTCCATCAACCGAGTGCAACGTGTTCGTGTACTCGAGCTCCAAGGGCGCAATACGTCTATGTGATATGCGTTCAGCGGCGCTGTGTGACCGGCATAGCAAACAGTCCGAGGAGCCGGAGAATCCAACGAACCGTAGTTTCTTTAGTGAAATTATAAGCTCGATAAGCGACGTAAAGCTAAGCAACTCCGGACGTTATATGATCTCTAGAGATTATTTAAGTATTAAAGTGTGGGACTTGCATATGGAAACAAAACCAACTGAAACTTATCCGGTTCACGAATATCTACGCATTAAACTTTGCTCACTATATGAGAACGACTGCATTTTCGACAAATTCGAATGCTGTTGGAACGGCAAGGATATTTCCATAATGACGGGCAATGACAATTTCTTTAGAGTGTNTACGCATCTACGCATTAAACTTTGCTCACTATATGAGAACGACTGCATTTTCGACAAATTCGAATGCTGTTGGAACGGCAAGGATATTTCCATAATGACGGGCAATGACAATTTCTTTAGAGTGTTTGATCGCAATTCGAAAAAGGATGTCACGTTGGAGGCGTCACGTGACATTATCAAACCAAAAACGGTGCTTAAACCGCGTAAAGTTTGCACCGGTGGCAAACGAAAAAAGACGAGATCAGTGTCGATTGTCTCGATTTCAATAAGAAGAGACTGCATGCCGCTTGGCATCCAGATGCTTCACGATTTGCAGGGTTTTACAGGAATTGTATAGAAATGTGCAAGTTACTTTAATTCATGAACCGATACATTGCTATCGATTGAGGGTTGCCATGTATTAAGGGCCAACTCCAGATGAGCCGTCCAAGTAAAGCCCTGTATGCAGCTCTCAAGAAAACGGTCAAGAAAAAATTGCCATTATTTCGTGTGTGTGTCCAAGGAATTTTGACATTTTTGATACTTCACAGTCTGTTGCCTCACTCTTTCCTCAAGAAATAATGGAACGGGCATATATTTCTGTTGCAAACCTGGGTTGCCTTGTGCTCTTTTTTCACAAAAAACTTTAGAAAACCGAAAATACACATTCCAACATGCATTCAATAGCAGCAGCTGAAGCTAAATTTTGTTAATTTTTTGTTTTCTAATTATTTTCAATTTCTGTATAAACAAGTTTAGATATAAATTTCAAATCTTTATTGTTTTTATATTGGCACAAGGTGCTGGCTCATAACTTGGCTCATATATGAATCCTAAAAGATTCATATAAGAGTAAAAAATTTTTTGTTTTTGAAACTCATATTTCTTACCTACCTAGGACACCTTTCGGACTCATATATTCTGAACGCTCAGAATATGTTTGCGGGGATGATTCAATAATACAAGGTTAGATAATTATTGACAGCTGCGGTTTGAACTCCCTTACAAAAGGTTGCATTTACGAAGGACAGAGAAAGGGCAAGAATGCAATCCCTTGTTTCGAAAATGGTAGTAGAAAAGTACGCAAAGTAGTCAATTAGAAGTGAAATTCCTTTCGTAAATTCTAATGTATTTGCAGGAAATCTAGCATTTTAAACGAAATGTTGAACGTAATATTGATATATCTACGTGAATTACGTAATTTATATGCTATTTAGCCGTATAAAAACTGCAAAATGACTCAAAATTAAAATAAGACTACTATTAGACTGATGTAAATATCCAATGCTTATGTTTTCATTAGTTAAATATGCTTCATATGCATATACAAATAAACATATTGCACAAAAGCTTATCTTTTATTTAACACCAAAGCTACACTGTTTCCATGTAAATTTGCAAAGAAGCAACACGGTGCCACTGCTAAGGGAGCGGTGCGAGAGAGACAACTGTCAGTTTATCGAACCTTGTATTATTGAATCATGCGTCGATTTATGATAGTGCTCAAATCCGATATTTCGCGCAAATACACAAAAAAAAATAAAAATAAAAATAAGACTCGAGTGATTTTGTGGATTCAGTGTAATATAAATCAATTAATTTTCGATTGTGAACATATTAACTTATACAAGTGCTTGGTCACTTTTTGCAATACACTCACTGCGGTTTGTTAGTGTAACCATTGCCTCAAATGAAACTTCGGCACCCATATTTTCTATTAAATTTCCTAGTTCAAACACTTTTCCACATTTGCAAAGCACAGATTCAATTTAGTTGCACATTGAACCGGCTTTCACTTTTTTCGTGTCATAAATAGTTTGATTTACTAACTCATCACACTAACAACCACTTGTGTTTCGAGAATCTTAACCTCATTTATTAATGCATTTTGGTTCTGCACGGATTCGAAGCACTTTATCGCTGTAATAGGTACGAAAATAAACGTATCCTAGTAAACACTCAACTCAAGATTCTGTTTAATCTAGAGGCAGTAGAGAATGAGTGCGGAAACTCTATTAAAAAATTGCAGCGTGATATTAATAATTGCATCTCCTCCTTACTGTCATCAAATTGACATCTCAAACTGGGATGCAATTATTATATATCTGTGCTCAACGAAGTTACCCGAATCTTCATTAGCGTTATGGGAGCAAACTATTGAGAACAAAACTGAAATATCCAAGTGGGTAGACATGGATAAATTTCTATCACAACGATTTCAAACCCTAGAAACCGTTTCAGATATTAAAGACAATAAACCTAACCCACCTTCAAGGCCGCCCAATAGTAGCCATACAAACGAAACTCCATAAAAAATTCAAGCCATTCCAAGCAAGCGTACCCAAGACAATATGCAATTTCTGTAAGAGCAACGAGCACAAGCTATCAAGTTGCCAAGAATTTCTCAACCTAGCAACAGCCGATAGAATCTCCTTCCTAAAGAATTATAACAGTTTCTTGAACAGTCTACCCTCCGGACATACGGTGTCGAGGTGCAAAAGCTCATTTAATTTTAGAATATAGACACCTGAGGCACCATACGCTCCTCCACACCCAGAGAGTTCCACCAAAGGCAACTTTTCCAACTAATAATTCGTTTTCTACAGATGACATCACCTCATCTTCCGCCCAAGCTCAAGCAAGACGCGACACTACAAACACAGTAAATAACCTGCAAGCTTGCTTCGCTAATACGAAAAAAAGGGTTTTATTAGGAACAGTGCGTGTTAATATCTTTTTCCAGAATACTAACTTTTCCTTCCTCCTTTTGCTTCTACGCAAGTTAAAGAAACGTGCACTATTCAATTACGGTCCCCTCTTGACTCTTAAATAAACATAAACACGCAAGTCCTAGTTCTACGTCGACTCACCGGAAACTAGCCGACTTGTGAAGATCAGCGCTAATACCAGGCAAGCGTTTCCTAACCTACTAATAGCGGACAGCAACTTCTTCGAAAATAAACAAGTTGATCTCATATTAGGCGGCGACATATATGCCCAGATAATATTAAGTGGTAGCAGAAAGAACGTGTTAGGGACATTACTTGCTTAAGAAACGGTATTTGGCTGGATATTAACCGGCCACACGGAACCGATGTCACCAACCATCAAACGCGCATCTTTCTTTAATGCGGTCTCATTGAATAAGCGCTTACGTTCTCAGAAGGCGACTAAAAAACCAAGACTCCGAAACAAGAAAAATATTTTAACACACAAACTCCAAAACCACGGCAAGATTTAGTGCCAAAGTCTTTTCGGGGGAGGGACTGAAGCTACCATGCATCAAAACTCCTCACCCCGAAGAGGCACACATGGTGGTACGAACGTACACTCCAATCGATTCGCTAAAATACCTCCAATCACCTCTTCCTTCATTACCCAGAGCGAGCGAAAGTGGTGGCGCAGCAGAGTAACCTCAACAATAGCACCTCATGAAGACAGGGTGCAGGAGAACAATACCAAAACTTGCAATCAAACAGGGTACGACATTCTACTACACGAGTAGCCAAAATTCCACTTCTCTAAAACGTAAACTATTCCACTTTCTCTCAAAACCTGCAAACTAACATATAGTCCACTGCATCTGCACGCATATAGGCATACAACAAGTAGAGTGTAAGAAAGCAACTGGGGCAATAATGCAAACTCGTTTGCAAGTACAACACAAAGCGAAAAGAGCCCTATATCAGCGTAAAGTAGTGAAGAAAATTCCATTTTTCTTAGCTGAAATACCAAAAAATTCACTTCAACCAACGCAGATCCTTACCACAATAGGAATGAAAACCTTTAATTTTTGTTTGTGATAAGTTTCTTAATGATTTTATTGGGAAATCTTTAGCTATTTGTACAACGATTTAGGGGTGGGGGGCGAAAAGGAAGTGGGCGTGGCTCTCCGAATCCCTCCTAAACGAAAGAGGATGACCGCCGCTCTATAAAAGGTCACCCCTAGCCCCCTCCCCAACCTAAAGACCCCTTTGGGAGATGTTTGAAAACGACGGAAATTTAGATTTTCCAAAACGATTATAACCCTCACTACTCCTTTCTCTGTTGTCTAAGAAGAGGGGCTGAACACCTTTTGCAGAGAGCACCTTTCTGCGTAGGCGGTCTTCGGCCGCACTTAGGAATTATAACCCACACTAAGTAGAATTCTCCTTTCTGTTTTGCTAAAGAAAAGGGGCTGAACACCTTTTGCAGAGATATTTCTTGGATATTTTTTTTTTACAGCTCAGCTCGGAAACTTGCAAAAAATACCATATTTCCAACCGACATTATTACTAAATTAGTGCACAGATATAATAAATTTTATTTTTGTAATAAAGCGTGAACTGTGTGTGTAAAAGGTTTTTGATTCGATTCACGCGTTTAGGCACAGCAACCCAAAATCTTTGTACAAATTCACAAAGAGTACCCATTTTATTTATTAAAAGATAGAATTACACTAAGTAGCATTACAAAATTACACAACAAAATAGAACCACCAATTAGCCTCCAAGAGTGTTAATATCACGACTCACATAATATGCGTAATAAATCTCTTATGTCTGCATCACAATTGAGAAAATATCGTTTAAATTCGGCAAAAGAAAATTAACATGGACTATTCATGATTCCAAATTCTCTAGATCCGAATCAGTTCGGCACCAGTGCTTTTCCCGATGACGTCATTACGCCAACCACACATATAAAACACTTTTACATATGTATAATAACACCAATAGGTAATCTACAGACTGGCGCTTACACAACCTAAATATATCCTGCCGGATATGAAATGTGACTAAATTAGTTTAAAAACTACACTTCTTTCAATAACAACTAATTCCTACTTCTTGGAACGAACCCTTTCATTAAACATAGCAATGTAATAAGAAGCAGTCAATCGTTACATATTTCACTAATTTACAAATCGTCTACTTGTAATTTAAATTCAACAACTTAAATAAAACGAAGTTAACAAAAAGGAATGGCGTAAGAGAATATGGAATCAAAACTATCCCACGCTGCATTTAGTTTAAATCATTCGAAATTAGCATACTAAAAATTAGGTTGTACACATGTTGAGTTTTGAAACTGATTTAATTTTTCCGTCAGGGTATGCACTAACGAGCCCATACCATTCACATATCTGTGAATACACATATACACATTAACGAAATGTTCTTCATAATCATGTGACCTTGTCTAAATGGAAGTACTGCTGAGCAGTATCTGCTCGATATGCAAAACTAACCTTGGATACAAGGCGAATTTATACAAGGTGGTGTTGATGACGAATTACGCCGAGGTACGTCTTAATGTCAAAATGGTGTGTTTGTTGTAAAACGAATTCGCCTTGTTTACAAAAAACACATCATTTTGACATTCAGTAGTACCGCGGCGAAAATTTAATTCGCCATCAACACCACTTTGTATAATTTCGCCTTGCTTGGATAGCTATCGTCCATCGTAAGCAGGCATGGACAGAGAACGAGCACACGCGCAAAGAGCGTAATCATCGTGTGTACGTATACAAGCAAGAGCGTAACGATGAGAACGCGACAGCATGCAGAATGAATTAGGGACACTAACACATTCTCACTTTTAGCTAACGCTAGTTTGTGGTAGTGCCCACCTGTTATCATAAGTCATATAGTTGACCATTGTTGAAATCAGTAGATTGTTGCGTATTATAAACTTACAATCATCGTGATGCTTCTAATTGCAGTCTCCCTACTTTGGCAATGCAATGGTGTGCCAATAGGTGTCCCGCTGCTAACTGCGTATTAGCTTCTTTTCAATTTCGTCAATTATCACTTCTTTTGGAGCAACTTCTGTATATTCCCAATGTGGTGCGCATTTACTACACGAAGACGACTCATGCAAAACTTGTCGCACTTTCCGCTGTGCGCCAATGTGCAATTTACCAGCCGCGGTAGCCATGTATAATAAATTGGCGTTTCTGCTGATGGTTGTACCTCTTGTAGTTTCTTCGGACTCTACACATGCTAGAGCGTGGAGATTATTTATTTTTTATTAGCTGAGAAGGCTTCCCGCGAGTACTTTAGAGATGACGACTCGGAAAATAATGTAGCCGCTGCATTTAAGTATGTTACGCCAGCAGCAGTTGCGCCTTCCCCTTTTATTGAACTTGAAAATATGTATTCAATTAAAATATATAAAACGTTTACAAATTACATAACTTACCATTTCCATATAATAGTTGCGTTCCAGATGCTTCACGATATTCACGAAATTCACGATTTGCAGGAACAGCTGTTTTCTCCATTAATAAACCTTATGGGAGGTGGTCACCTGGAACGAATTCCTGTAAAAACCTGCAAATCGTGAAGCATCTGGAACGCAACTAATACTGCGTACGACCTCGTGGTATATTTCAGAATGACATTTATGTCATTCAGTAAATTGTAAAGTATGCCAATGTAGTGCAACCAGTGATGGAAAAAGAGGTACCATTATGCTCCTTTCAGATCTGCTTAAGTTGAAATTACTTTCGTACAAGCATGAAATTTAAGCATATTTGCCACATAAAATCCCACTTCAACGCATTATCTTTTACTTTGCTTGGCCTAATAGAAAATTTATACATCCACATTTGCTCTTTATGCACATATGTATATGTGCGTGCAGGCATATTTTTTCGAAAACTGAAGTACCGGTTGCAAAATGTGATTTCTTATCTCTAAGTAGAGCACAGCTGTCAAGATGAGCGCCATCTACCGCAATCGTTCAACCAGCAAGGCACACCACAATACATATGTGAAATAAAGGAAAATGTTTATTTTGGTGGCAGGCCATGGTGTTAATTATCATATACACACCAATTACTTTTAGGGCCAGTCTCAAATGAACATTTAATTGATAACTTGGGTTGAGTTTCAGAGTGTTATTTAAATGGCCAATATCAGCCATGTAGGGGCAGTTTGAATATACATATGATCTGAAAATGAAATTTTAAAGTTATTCGACAATCTTTAAGGCCTGTATGCAGCTCTCAAGAAAAGCAAAAACTCCATATAAAATGACGTACAAGAAATGGCTAAGAAATTTTCTTGAGTCAAATTTCCTTAAGGCAGTACGCAGTTCTTAAGAAATTTACTACGCTTCTACTA
>NW_016159191.1:57896-80385 GCF_001687245.7 Rhagoletis zephyria
TATATGAGGCCAAAACTTGTTTTAAAAGAGTCCAAAATGAGCCGTATATGAGGCCAATAAGAGTCCAATATGACTCATATTGAGGCTCATTTAATGTATGAATTTAAGCTCATATAAGTCGACATTCGTAGGAAGGGAAACACACTCATATCGGACTCTTAAATGAGCTCATTATGAGCGTAATAGCTCCGAAATAGGACTCCTTAAAGACTCATTTATGACTCCAAATGTTTGCTGAGATGAAATCGACGTATATGTATGTATATGTGCAAGAAAGTGCAGAAATGTTAACCACGTAACTTTGACAATCCTGTTGTTTATGATTAAATGTATACGACCAGCTATATACATACATATGTATGAATGTGAATACGGAGTGCTTTTGAAAATCGTAAATGATTGCGGCAAGTGTTGGTGCTTCAGTTGTTGTGGCAAAGCGATCTGCGCAGTGTAAAAATGGTGCTCCAATCAATGTATTTATGAATAAGTTGTGGATAAGTGCTCTTCGTGCTGTCGCAAAATTTCAGTGGACTGTATTATAGTATGCTGGCTGTTTGTATTTCCTGGCGAAGATGGACCATGTTCATAGGTGCAACTACTTTCTTCGAAGCTCCGTATGTTGCCGTAGGTTGCACCGATGTATTTTCAATGTAGGCCGAGAAAATAAATAAAGCCACGAAAAATAAATTATCCGTCAAATATGTGTTTTATTTATTAATTATGTATATATACACATATACAAATGTAAGGTTTAGCGGAACCCTCAAACAGCGAACTGTATTGAAGGGAAATTAAGCTAATTTGTTTATATTAAGTATTTGGCCGGAATTATAATGCAAAAGGGTGTATGTGCTTATTCGTATGCATGTACATATATGTGTATGTATGTGCGATGATATATTAGGGTGGTTCATCCTTTTAAAGCTTGGTTTAGGCTTATGGCCTAAACATGCCGGCCCCCTTGCTATTAGCAACATCTGTTGGGCCATTCAACCACCACACTTACATTAACAAATAAATTTAAAAAATAAATATAAAATTGTAGTCGGCTTCCTAGATATTGGGAAAAGAAGGTTAGTACGAAAGGACGTGGTTAAACATTTCTTTGCACATATGTGTATAATAAATTCAAGCTGGCGAGGCCGAGTCTCCAGTCTACCGTGATGCTGTATTTGATAAAATTATGAATCGCTTATATGTAGGCTGCGGGCGGAAAGGCCTGGTTTCCGCTCCATAGCGCTTTTAATTTTTTGAACGTGGTCGGAAAAAACAAATTTCATATTTATTTTCCTTGCCAACCTCATGTTTTTTCGTGCGAAAACTTTCGGTTTTTGAAAATCGACTAAAAAGGGCACTCTAGTGTGAATATGCTGTAAAGTCTCATGCTATAGGTACTGATGGTATTTGTCTTAAATTCCTTAAAATTATACTACCATTTGTAATACCATCACTTACGCATATAATCAATATATTCTCACTCGCCTCATCTACATTTCCATACCTTTGGAAGATGGCAAATATAGTACCTGTGTCAAAAAAAAACTGTCCTACCATTCCCCACACACAGGAAAATTTCACTGGTTTTTAGTTAACATGATTCATGATAAATCAACATGAAGTACTTTACGAAGATTCTAACATGAAGCTTGGGGTTAAAATAACATGAAATATTTCTGCATTTGAATTACATTGGCTTTTATCTTAACCAGAAATTCGGTTTGATTTAACATGAGCAAGTGTTAATTTCTACCCTGATTTGTTCCCATAGGCATCTCTTTTTCGCTTACTATGTACATGTACTCATTAAACCTCGAGAACAGAATTCGGTCGTGCAGTGTTGACATACATGTAATGCTAGGTTGGTAGGCTAGAACGGATTTTGGTAGGTTTCACGATAATCGTTTTTTTTTTCAAACATTTAACAACTTTGTGTACACAAATTTACCACGACTACAAAGTTGTGATAAACTTATATACACATATGCATGTGCAAAGCCACAAAGACTTTAATATTTTTTCAAAAAAACGGTACATACATATGTATGTATATGCTAATATTTTCGTTGGAATTTTCTTAAATCACACGCAGGAAGCGCATTGAAGGTTTTCATATATTACTTTTTTCCTATTTTACACTTTTCAAAAAGTAGTTTTTCTTTAATATACCTTTAATTTAATTGTAATTTATAAAAAAAACTAGAAGTTTATTGGCCTTTTAAAAAGTCTCTTGTCTGTAAATTCTCATATAAATTAAAAAAATAGATATCGAAATGTTAGTCGCGTTCAAACAAACCCACTTTGCTAAATTTTTTCGGTTGCTTAAATTTTACGTAACGCCGAACTTGGCAATTTTTCTCGAAAATTTGTATTTTTCAGCAGCTACATACAAATATCGCCGACGCCCTATTGAATTTTGCAAAGGTGGATATATCATTTGAAAGAAGACAGGTTTAAATCGAAAATAATTTACTTTGGTAATTTAAATTTTTGGTGGCAGTCATTCTGCTCGTATGACATATCATTTTCCATAAAATTTTTTAGAATTCCCATAAATCTCTTCGCGCTCTCTGCGTGTGCTTTTTCATCAGATCTATAAACAACATTATGGTTCATTTTTACCTTTTCTAATCTTCTAGCAGTATAAAAAAATGATTTAAAAAAAGTCATATGTCAAATATACAGTAGTACTGTAACAGTACAATGAATAAACTTGGCATAGAAAAAAATAAAAACTAAAAAAAAAATTGGCAATTTTTAGTAGGTTTTGGTAGGAAAAAAAGTTGGCCGTTGCAACTCTGGTCGTATGAAGTGTTCGCGTTTTTTTTTTAATTTGTCTGTACTCGTTTCTCGCGACCGTTAGCGCAGCTACTGCGCTACCTTTTTGTTTATCTATTGCATTGTTGCGTGGTTTTTCGGCAGTTGAAGGTGTTTGCGTGGTGTTGTGTGAAAATTGTTAAAAGAATTGCGAATTGTGTGTGTGCCTTATTAAGTAAACGTCTACATACAAAAATTACTGAGTAAATGGATTTCGACCAGGAGGCGAATATATTCTTCATTGGTGAAGAAATTATCACACAAAACGTAAATGAAGAAAATCATTTGGAAAGTCTACGCCAAATCATTTGCGGCAAAATGGAATTCGGAGAAAACGTTTTGCAAAGGCCATTGGGTGAGTTAAGAATTTTTTATGGTGCTCCTTTGTGCTGGCGCATGTAGAAATTGTTTATTGTAATTACGACTTGAACATGCTGTGTGCTTTTTTATTGTTTAATAATTTTTTCATGTGATAATAGTTTACGATTTGGAATCTTATTGCAATATAGTTTATTTTCTTTCAAAATTCTATATTAAAGACTTCTCTAAAATCAACGTAATGTCGTTAAACATACATATGTGTGAGTTATTAAATAAAAAATTATCATGGAATTATGCTCAGCTCGATATATACATATAGACTGAAACAATTGTCTGTACAGTGATTTTTTTTACAATATTCGCATCTAATGTTTTTCAGAATAAATGTTTTTCGACACATTTTTACAACAATATGATTTATACTGACGTTCTTCCGCAATTCGCTTGAAATTTTTTTGAATCTTTTATAANTACATTTTTACAACAATATGATTTATGCTGAAACAAAAATCGCGTAATTGATTTTTGAAAATTTTTTTTACTGACGTTCTTCCGCAATTCGCTTGAAATTTTTTTGAATCTTTTATAAATTTTGTAAAAAGATTGAAGCATTGGTTTACACGAAGTTGTTTTAGTATAAATCTTATTGTTGTATAAATTTAACGAAAAACGTTTATTATGAAAAACCTTACGAATATTGTAAAAAAAAATTACTGTACGGACAATTGTTCGAGTCACTGTACTTTAACTGGAAATAGTCAAGTTGTGGTTTCAGCTTTAACCCATTTGCATCACACGGAAAAGTGAAAAATTCGTGCTTATCAAAAAATATTTTTTGATTGTGTATAAATAAAAGGGATTTAAAACATGAAAAATAAAAACAATATTGCATAAATAAAAAAATTTTGCCTAATTGACATGCGCGCATAGAATTTTTTTGAGTATATGTGCGCGAATTTAGACTGGCCACTGTGGCAAGACTATATCACTATCTCATTATATAACAAAAACATATAAATCAATGTGGGAAACTTTGTACAATATTCAAAAAAATCAGCTACAGAACTGTTTACTTGAAAAGATTCTTAAAAATCTAATTAAGAAGTTTAAAATTTTGATGATAATTTTTTGAAATTCGTTGATTTTTTTGAATATTGTACAAAGTCTCCAATATTGATTTATATGTTTTTTTTTTATAAAATGAGTCATTTTTTAAATCAATTAACCAAAAAGATGTATAATGCAAGACATTCTGAATATCGTAACAAAAACTAAACAACGAATACTTTTGTGAGTAATTGCATATGCGCTCTTGTGATAGTAGTCAGTCAAAATTTGCGCTCATGATGCAAATGGGCTAAATGTTTAATGTTAAATATTTTATCACAAACTTTCAGATTGTTGCTTGGATGTAGAAGGCTTATACCTGATTAAAGATGAAGACGTAAATGAAATTTTTCCTCAAACAATGCTTGGTATGAGGATTAAATTCCGGGAAAGACTTTCGCATTGGCGACAAAACGAAGTAAGTAAGCCCCTAATAGATATATTTTTATTATTATTAAATATAAATTTATTAATGCTCTATTTTTTAGGCGCGTACTATTTCATCTTTAAGTTTGTGTAAAAGCGGCCAGAATTGCAGTCAGGATTCACAAAATTCTACAAAATTCACGCAAACAAGCTTAGATGTGCTTCTAAATAGTACACCAAAAGGAAATAGTATACTTCAACAATACAAAGAAAAATTATTTCTGCTAGATGTTCACAGAGAAGCTTTAGTGAACATTATTTTGAACTACTTCAGCGAACGGTCTCTACCTATCACAATGAAAGATATTGTGAATTTTTCGGAGCAAATAGTGGCCATATTTCCCACTGAAAACATGGTAAGTTATACTGAAAAAATTGAGTAACGGGGATTTTTTTAAATATTCGCAATATTTTCCATAATATAAATGCTTTGTTATAAATCCAAGTATTTAACTGTGTACGAAATTTAGGAGTTCTTATAGCCCACTTTAGTAAATGAAAGGAAATTTTGTCGAATTTTCATAGGTTTTGGACACAGTTTGGACTTGGGGCTTGAAATCAATTTAATATACATTTCTATTGTTTCGCAGCGTTTTTACTGTAACCGCCGAGAAGGCAAAAATCCTACAGGGAAGCTGTACGATAAAGCGACAAATGTTCGTAGAAAACTCAACAAGCAACGTGAAGCTGAAGTTCCAAATGATACAGAAGTTTTAAAAAATAAAGATTCGGCGTCTTACAGCAATGGTAATATTCCATTTCCATTTTTTTCCTTATTAATCACTTTTAGCGTAAAATTTCTGCGTTTCTGAATATCTTTTAAAAAATATTGAGCTTTTAGTATTTTGCATATTTTTATAACACATACCCTTTTAGATCAGAATGCAATCACCAAAAAATTGTGGCTTGCACACAATATGGAGACCTGGAGTGATGTAGTAAAAAAATGGGACGAAACAATCGAAATAAGACGGCAGGATATTTTCGATGGAAAAGTAAATATCTTTGCTGATTGGCCGCTGCTTAAGCACACCCTTGGATATACATTAGTTAGTATTATTATACTATATTTATAATCGTTATAATTGCGAAATCGTTTTAGATTTATATTTTACGGACATTTTTAATAGTTATTATGTTAGTTATGATTTTAACTTTTTCGATCAAAAATAATCGTTATTATTTTTTATTTTTTCGATAATTTTTAATCTTTATTTTATGGTTTTTGGTTTTTCGATCACATTATAACCGTTATTTTCAGAATTAATTTTTTTAATTCATAAAATCGGTAATAAAAACGCAGCTCCATTATTACGACTTAAAANGCATTTTTAATAGTTATTTTATGATTTTAACTTTTTCGATCAAAAATAATCGTTATTATTTTTTATTTTTTCGATAATTTTTAATCTTTATTTTATGGTTTTTGGTTTTTCGATCACATTATAACCGTTATTTTCAGAATTAATTTTTTTAATTCATAAAATCGGTAATAAAAACGCAGCTCCATTATTACGACTTAAAATTATCAAACAAATAAAAAATAATAACGATTATTTTTGATCGAAAAAAAAAAAATCACAAAATAACGATTAAAAATGATCGAAAAAATAAAAATCACAAAATAATGATTACGGTCCCTGATTTATTCATGCTTTTGTTTAGTGTTTCTTATCGTGAGCATACCTTAAAAAGTTTTTCGTTCATTATTGCAGATTGAAATAGATTTTACGGCAAAGTATACCGACAACACACAAAATTTGATCAATGACTGGCGCAATTTTAAAAGAGTTATTATTCCCTATATGAGAGACAAAATTAAAGATACTGCATCAAACAATATGCTACTCATGATTGATGACAATGTTGACTCGGGTAAAGTTGTATACTTTGTTAGTTGTTGTCATTCTAAATTTACTTATTTATTTAGACTCAGCCGACTGCATAATAACCTTACTAATGCATTCTATACTGAAACCACCGCTAGTTTCCATTAATAAAACTCCTGGTAGTAAGCGACTTAAATGGAAACCGTCTATATGTGACGCACAAAACGTTACAGTGCTGCTGTGTGAATGTGTAAATGACTACCAGAGAAAGTATGACGAAATGAAATGTAAAGCCATGGAAAGAGGTATTTCGCTGCAACCACAAATTTTGGTCATAGGAAAAGAATTGTCAAGATTAGAAAGTTATTATATTGTTTTTGATAATATACTTTATAAGGTACCAACATTTGTAAGAGCGCTTGACATATTATTTAAATTATTTCATGTATTAAATTTTGAATACCCAATAGAAGCTAAATATTTGTTCGATTTCATAGAAAAATACTTTTTTAAATTTGAATGCTCAGTAAACCCTAATATATTATTATTAATCAATTATTTGGAAAGTACAAACAAATTGTCAAATTAATCCTGTAAAATGTTTACGTGCTTTCTTTGCAATTTTCATGTACATATTCCAAAATTGTTAATTGATCATTTAAAATCATTTCATGTGTGGAGTAAGATAAAAAACTTCATTTGCACTATACCTGAATGTGGTCAGTCTTTTTCAAATGTATATTCTTTTCAAAATCATTTACAAAGAGTTCATAGGACTTTATATTCGATACAGAAAAAATCATGCCAAACTTATGTTACTAATAATAGTATCCGCACAAATGATCAAACTAATCAGTTTAGTTCTAGTTTACAAGACAAGGCACGACAATATATCAGTTCGATTAGAGCAAATGAACCAACTAATCAATTGACTTCACAAAAAAATATAGTGCCGCATATGGATTTGAATAAATTTGTAATATCTTTGCACAACAAAAACAATTTTACTAGAAAGGATGTTTTTTCCATTGTACACGAAATATATGGGAAAATTTTACAGCCAATTCAAGAACATGTTTTAAAATCGATGACTCCATTTATTGAAGACGTTAACAACAGAATATATGCAGAAAATAGTTTCATCAACCTTTTCTCTCATTTTGAAGACATAATTAACGAATACCGTTTCCTCAAATCACTTGAACGTGAAAACATTTTTAAGCCTCCAATCGCATATGTAATAAATGATGAAATTTCAGAAATAGTAGTAAATAGTAATCCCGGACTACATTCAAATAAAGTTGTAGGCGTTTTAATGCCAATAAAATTTCAAATCCAAAAATATTTCGAAACTGAAAATAATTTAGATACAACATTAAATAACATTAAAAACCTACAGTCAAATCAGGAGGTTTATGCAAATATAATTCATGGAGAAACCTGGAAGAAAAAAATGTTAAGTTTTAAAAGTAAATTGGTTATTCCATACATATTATATTTCGATGAGTTTGGAGTTGGTAATCCATTGGGCTCTCATGCTTGTAATCAATCAGTTTGTGGTATTTATTATAATTTTCCAACAATTCCAAACCATCATTTATCAACGTTAGAAAACATATTTGTAGCAGGTTTTTTTAAATCACGCCATCGAAAAGAATACGGTAATATTTATTCATTTGAACCACTGATAGAAGTTATTAAACATTTGGAAACGGAAGGGTTAGTTTTATCTACTGCTGAGGGTGAATTTCATATTTTCTTTGTTCTTGCACTCATCACTGGTGATAACTTAGGTTTAAACTCTATTTTAGGTTTTACTAGCAGTTTTAATTCCAACTTCTATTGCCGCAACTGTAATAGACACAAAGACAATATGCAATCGGATATATCAGAACATACCGAATCTTTACGAAACAGGCAATCTTATTCTTCTGATTGTGCTATTCAAAATTACAATTTGACTGGCATCATGGAAACTTGTATTTTTCATCGCATAACTAGTTTTCACACTGTTGATAATTTCTATTTCGACTTGATGCACGATTTATTTGAAGGCGTATGTCATTATGACATTTCAGAAATTCTTTTGCATTTCATAGAAACAAAAAAATATTTTAGCCTCGAAACATTCAACTACAGAAAACAAATGTTTCCATACGGTCCGACCGAAATTGGCAACAGTTCTCCCCCTATAGCTTTGATTAACTTAAAAAATTCCAAATTTAAAATGTCAGCAAGAGAAATGATGTGTTTTGTTCATCACTTGCCATTGATAATACATGACCTAATACCGGAACGAGACGAAGTTTGGGATTTTTTTTTAGTACTTTTGCAAATTGTTGATCTTCTTTTGCTGTCTAAAATAAATGAAAGCACCTTGGATACATTAAAGTCACTTATCGAAAAGCACCATTATTTATATAAATCACTGTTTAAAAAACCATTAAAACCTAAGTTCCATTTCCTAGTGCATTATGTTTCTTCCATAAAAAAATGTGGACCATTAAAAAATATATGGTGCATGAGGTTTGAAGCCGTTCACAAAATATTCAAAACATATTCAAATTCAATTACATCTCGGGTAAATATTCCATGGAGTCTTTCAATTAAAGCTGCGCTTAAATTCTCATATAACTTAACAAATGAAAGTTTTTTCTAACCTGATTTAAGTATAAATATAAAGTTCTTGTTACCCAGCAGTACAGGATTAAAATACAGTTCCGATTTCCAACAAAAACATGACATTATAAAATACAACTTTTATTCAGAAGTAACATTTAAAGGATTAGTTTTCAGGAAAGGCTTCTTTTTCATTATAAAAGAAGATGATATTTCCTTGTTTGAGGTTGAAGATATTGCAGTAAGCTCATTAAAAAAATTATTTTTTGTTTGTTCTCAGCACAGAATTATTAATTTCAATTCACATACGCAGTCTTATATTGTGGGTGAAAAGTTATGCAGTTATAATTTTATAAATGCGGACAAAATATCTTCACCTCCTCTACATATACANCTCTCTTCGAAATAACAAAATATGTATACGATTAAAAAGCATTTAAGAAAAGAAAAAATCTATTCATTATATGTACATAAAACTATAACTTTTATGAATCATACAAACATATAATATAATATTTTATATTTAANCTCTCTTCGAAATAACAAAATATGTATACGATTAAAAAGCATTTAAGAAAAGAAAAAATCTATTCATTATATGTACATAAAAATATAACTTTTATGAATCATACAAACATATAATATAATATTTTATATTTAACACTCACGGAAAAAAGTACCGGCACAGAGCATTTTTCGCAATATATGCAAAATATTTAATTTTAGTTTTTTGCGCTAATTTTTTATAAAAATATAGGTCATGATACAACAAAAAGCATGAAAATTTAATTTCTAAACATTGTAAAAAAACTCAGGAAAATTCATTTTTAGAAAAATTCTGCGTAGTAGATAGTGTTCGACAAATTTTTTTTGTATGGAAGAAACTGCATGAAAAAATTGTCAAAAATCAACGCGATGTTTTAGCATTTTCCAATTTACGCTTTGCCACTAAAATTCCAAAAACGCTTATTAAAAAGTTGGAAAACATAGATATATATGTATGCATGAAAATTTATTGAATTTTCCCGAGTTTCGCACAAAGTTTAGAGATAATTATTTATGTCTTTTGATGTAGAATGAACTTTACTTTTATAAAAAATTACCGCAAAAACTACAATAAAAATTTGTGCACATATTGCGAAAAGTTCTCTTTACCAATACTTTTTTCCGTGAGTGTATGTACACCCTTGCGAAAAGAAATTAGCTCTTTTATGTATTATACAAATTATATTATATTCTATTGAATACAACATGAACTTTTTTGTGCCTTATTTCTTCTTATACGAGTACGTATGTTAATATGTAAGTTTTTGTTAAATGAATGAAATAAATTTCAAAAACCTAAAAAACAGAAATCTTGTATTTTTAACATGATAGTTTAACATGACAGATCGTTTTAATTTAACATGAAAGATAGTGTTAAAGTAACATGAAAATAGTGTTAATTTGACATGAGAGATAGTGTTAAAGTAACATGAAAATAGTGTTAAATTGACATGAGAGATCGTGTTAATTTTACATGAAAGGTAGTGCTAGTTTAACATTACATATCGTACTAATTTAACTTTAAAGACAGTGTTAACTTAACAGGAAAGGTACTGTTAATTTAGCATGACAGTTCGTGTTAATTCAACATGAAAGGTAGTGTTAACTTAGCATGACATCGTGTTATTTTAACATGACATAGTGTTAATTTAACATGGGATAGTCTTAACTTGACAAGATGTATGCTGTTAATTTAACATATCATAATGTTAATTTAACATGAACTAGTGTTAAATTAACGTGAGATGGTGTGGTTTTAACAAGAAGACTTGTTAACTTAACCATTGGTTCATGTCAATTCAGCGTGACATTTGTGTTAATTCAGCAGGAAGTCACGTTAAATCAAACTTACTAATCATGTTAAATTCACACTATTCCTTCATGTTGATTTAACATGTGGGAACAGTAAAAAAATTTCTTTATGTTAAAATAACATGAACGATCGCGTTGAAAAATAATAATCTGAAAAAGTGTTAAAAAAGTGTTGATTCAACATGAAAATTCTTCTGCGTGCAGCACTTCAGACCAGTAAGCATTTTACCGGCTCTATCAAAAGTTTTTGAGAAATTATTTGCGCGACAAATTACCTGCCACTTGGATAAAAATAATCTTCTGAGTAAGTTCCAGTCGGGTTTCAGAAGTCAGCATAGTTTCTCTACAGACATGCTTAAACTTTTTGAGGACGTTCGTACTGTCTATGATAAAAAATAATCTAACAGTGTTAGTGTTGCTCGATTTCTCTAAAGCCTTTGATAGTATTGATCACAACATATTCCTGCAAAAATTGCGTTATCATTATAAAGTTGGGGCTTTTTCTTTTCAATTAATAAAAAGCTATTTATCGAATCGGCTGCAACAAGTCAAATGTAGTGAGAACTACTCAAGCCTAAAACCGATAACTTCAGAGGTGCCGCAAGGCTCTATTTTAGGTCCCATTCTATTTTGCATGTTTATTAATGACATTGTTGAGTGTTGCCAAAGTTCATCCATTCATCTCTATGCTGATGACACGCAGATCTACTTGTCAAGGCCCATAGGCCTTGTTGAAGATTTGATAGCAAAGCTTAATGAAGATCTCACACGTATTTCTAGCTGGTCCTGTGCTAACAATTTGGAATTAAATGCGTCAAAGACGAAGGCGATTGCTATTTCCCATTCAAAATGTGACCTTAGCTCTATGTCACCGATATTGCTTGACGGAATAAACATTAAATTTGAAGAGGCGGCAACTAACCTGGGTTATAGAATCATCACAAGATTATCATGCGTTGACCACATAAACTCCGTTATTAACAAGATATACAATATTCTTCGAAAATAATATTGCAGTGCCTACTTATTGCCACAACAAACGAAATTGAAACTTGTTCAATCACTCATTGTTCCGCATGTGTCGTATGCAGAGTTGGTGTATTGCAGTCTTGATAATAACTCAAAGCATAAATTGCAAATCGCTTTATATAACACGGCGCGTTTCGTGTTTGAGAAAAGAAAATGTGACCATATATCTCATTATCCCAAACAGATTCTGGGTCACGATTTAAACTCGTATTTCGAAATTCGGGCTCTTGTATTGCATAAATTAATATACACACAAAAACCATTATACCTGTACAAAAACATTAAAATACGCCAGTGTATCCGAACATTGAATCTGATTGTTACCGCATATTCATACTTGGACTCACAGCGCATTTTCTTTGTTAGCGCCATAAAACTATGGAACACAATACCGAGTGAAATAAAGTTAATAAAACAAGCAAGGTGTTTTAAAAATGCAGTTTCTAACTACCTCCGACCTATATTCCCCCCTTGCCCCCTCCTCCCAATCTTTCTCTCTTTCTCACTCTTAATAATTAGCCCTAGTCTATAAATATAATAGTTTAAATTTTAAGTTGCGTTTGTATGTATACCCACTTTGCTATTTTGAATTACAAGAAGATGTACTACAACAAGACTTATTTAGTCTTACTATGTGCAAAAACAAAACAAATAAATTGAAATTGAAAATTGAATGAGAGCAGAATACTCCTCCCTACAGCTACGGTACCCATGTCACACCGAGGAGAAATATTCAAACTCAGAGCTCTCATAGACCAAGGGTCAGAACGAAGCTTTATCTCCACCAAACAAAATAAGCTAGGGCTGCCCTGCAAATCCTCAAAATTTGAACTCTCGAGCATGGGTGGAGGAATTGTTCAAACTTCGAACAAATTATGCTCTTTAGTCTTGGTCTCCGCCGATCTCCAAGCTAAAATAAATGCTCAAGCTATCGGGTTATCACAGCTGACAAAAATGCTCCCCAATTTCCCACTTAATCATGACCACAAAGAAAAATGATCTGATCTCGAACTGGCAGATCCAAACTGCCACTCCCCATCCTAGATTGACCCTGTGTTAGGCAGTGATATCATCCCTCATATAATCGAGTAGGGTATTGAAACAATATCACCAACTCTGCTAGCTCAAAAGACAATATTTGGTTGGATACTTAGTGGTCAGATTTACGAAAACATAGCTTCATACTCTACACAAATAGAGAAAATTTCTTATTAGCATCTCAACTCACATTGGCGTCGGTTTTGGGAACTAGAAGAAGTTCCAAACCTCAAGCATACCACTCCTGAAGAGGACTTTTGTGAAGATTTCTATAAATCCACCACTTCTCGCAACTCTGATGGTCGTTATGTGGTCAGGCTTCCGTTCAATCTAAGTTTCCCCAAAGCAATCTCTTTACTCTCTCGCTCCTCAGCGCTTCAGCAATTTCTCGGAATGGAGAGAAACCTCCTCAAAAAGGGCGATTTAAAGGCCTCATATGATAATATCCTGGAAGAATACCTCACCCTAAACAACACGGTAAAAACGGTTTCCCAAGAAAAATTCCTCTCAGGCAAGTACATGTCGTTCTACCTCCCTCACCATGCGGTCATTAAGCGCGAAAAACTAACGACGAAGGGACGAGTTGTCTTTAATGCATCAAAAATTTCGGGATCCGGTTGCTCTCTTAGCGATGTATTATATACCGGACCATCTCTCCAGCCTGATTTGATGCTTCTCATCCTCAAGTGGAGAAAAGATGTACCGACAAATACTGCTACATCCCGAAGACCAGGACTTTCAAAGAATAATCTTTCGTTCACCCACAACCAGTCCCATTCAAGATTATAAATTAAAAACGGTCACATTCGGTATAAACTGTGCGCCCTACCTCGCCATTCGCACACTTCACCAAGTAGCACAAGAAGAAAAAACGAACTACCCAATGGCCGCCCCCATTCTGAATAAAGAAACGTATGTGGATGACATACTCTCTGTCAGCCACGATCTGACAATCGCNTGTATAAATTTGTATTTAATTTTGATGTCGAAAAGATGTACCGACAAATACTGCTACATCCCGAAGACCAGGACTTTCAAAGAATAATCTTTCATTCACCCACAACCAGTCCCATTCAAGATTATAAATTAAAAACGGTCACATTCGGTATAAACTGTGCGCCCTACCTCGCCATTCGCACACTTCACCAAGTAGCACAAGAAGAAAAAACGAACTACCCAATGGCCGCCCCCATTCTGAATAAAGAAACGTATGTGGATGACATACTCTCTGTCAGCCACGATCTGACAATCGCCACTCAATCTCTCACCCAAGTCATCCAGGCTCTAAACCCGGCAGGCTTTCCCTTGAAAAAAATAACAGCGAACCACCCAGATTTTCAAAAATATAAGGAAAGCGGACTTGCTCGATACTAATTTTCTCGAGTTCGAAAAAGCAAGTACCACAAAGACTCTAGGTCACAGACACGTTTTCCTATATGATCAACTCCATCCTATACGATCAACTCCATCCCATCCAGCTAGCACTAAACGGCAGATTCTCTCCTCAGTCGTGAAACTTTTTGACCCCGCAGGGTGGTTTACGCCGATAATGATCCAGGCAAAGACTCTCATACAAGACCTCTGGATCGACGGAACTGACTGGGACGAGAAAGTCAAAGCCCTCCATCTTGTTAAATGGTCTCAGTTCGCACACAATCTCCATACAATTTCGACCATTAAAATTCCTCGATGGGTAAACTTTATTCCTAACCAGCATGTTGAACTCCATGGATTCTGTGACGCCTCAGAAAAGGCATATTGTGCCAACGTATATGTTCGAACTACTCATGGTTCCAGTACCTCTTCCCATCTTCTGGTTTCCAAAGGCAAGGTAGCACCCATTCGAACAACTCGTTTACCCCGGCTTGAGCTCTGCGGAGCTCTTCTCTTAGCCAAACTTGTCGCAGCTGTCCAGTCCCATCTCGACCTCTCAAAGAGAACTGGTACTATGGTCTGCCTCTGAAATTGTATTGGCATGGCTGGAAAAACGACCCCACTCTTGGAAAACGTTCGTCTCGAATCGCACCGCGGAGATCTTGGAACTCGTCGGAAATGAGTACGCAGCAGCGACAACCCCGCAGATATGGGCACAAGGGGGTGCAAGCCACTAGACCTAGTAGCGTCTTCGTTATGGTGGAATGGTCCTGATTGCCTATCCAAGCCCCCCGAAGAATGGCCAAAACCCCCAGTTCGAAATGTCAACCCGACGGAAGTGCGAAGAGTGGAGGCACTACTCACCACCGAAAAAGATCCCGACGTTCTGGACAGGTTTTCCTCTTTCTCTCGAGCCTTGAGGGTGATGGCCTACATCTTCAAGTTCATCAGACGACTAAAAGACAAAGCGCCAGGAGCTCTTGACCGCGCATCATCCCCGCTATCACATGATGATCTCCGCTACGCGAAAATTTGTCTGATTATAATCATGCAACCCCATAATTTCTCCCATGAAATGGCCCGCTTAGAAGACTCAAAACCCATTGACAAAAAGAGTTCACTATTAGTTCCTAACCCATTCTGGATAAAAATGAAGTTCTCCGCGTCAATGGACGCCTTGCTCATGCTACCCTGAGCTATAACGAACGTCACCCCTTTATAATTCCGGAAAAGTCCCGATTCGCATTCCTCTATCTAAAGTTTATCCATGATCTACTACTCCATGCAGAAGTACGACTTATGCAGCAGATGACCAGGCAAGAATTTTACATTCCCCGGCTCAAACCCCTCNTGAGTACGCAGCAGCGACAACCCCGCAGATATGGGCACAAGGGGGTGCAAGCCACTAGACCTAGTAGCGTCTTCGTTATGGTGGAATGGTCCTGATTGCCTATCCAAGCCCCCCGAAGAATGGCCAAAACCCCCAGTTCGAAATGTCAACCCGACGGAAGTGCGAAGAGTGGAGGCACTACTCACCACCGAAAAAGATCCCGACGTTCTGGACAGGTTTTCCTCTTTCTCTCGAGCCTTGAGGGTGATGGCCTACATCTTCAAGTTCATCAGACGACTAAAAGACAAAGCGCCAGGAGCTCTTGACCGCGCATCATCCCCGCTATCACATGATGATCTCCGCTACGCGAAAATTTGTCTGATTATAATCATGCAACCCCATAATTTCTCCCATGAAATGGCCCGCTTAGAAGACTCAAAACCCATTGACAAAAAGAGTTCACTATTAGTTCCTAACCCATTCTGGATAAAAATGAAGTTCTCCGCGTCAATGGACGCCTTGCTCATGCTACCCTGAGCTATAACGAACGTCACCCCTTTATAATTCCGGAAAAGTCCCGATTCGCATTTCTCTATCTAAAGTTTATCCATGATCTACTACTCCATGCAGAAGTACGACTTATGCAGCAGATGACCAGGCAAGAATTTTACATTCCCCGGCTCAAACCCCTCATAAAAAAATGCATTTATCAATGTAAGTCATGCACCATTCACAAACAGCAAGTGCGCTAGCAGATTATGGCTGCCCTGCGGCCCGAACCATGCACCTTTGCTCCGCCCTTCACCACCACCGGTGTAGATTTTGCTGGGCCTTTTCAAATAAGCTTTAGTGAAAGGCTATGTGGCCGTCTTTGTGTGATTTACAACAAAGGCGGTACACAAAGAGGTATTTATCACCGCCTTTGCTCGTTTTGTTGATTGCCGTGGATACCTCGCTAAAATGATGAGTGACAATGGAAAAACCTCTATAGGAGCCAAACGAGCCACTGAAAAGGAGTTCTCGGTCTTTCTCCATACTGTATCCCGTGATGTTGTACAAAAATACGCACCCCAGGGAATTAATTGGCAATTTATCCCTCCCAGCGCCCCGCACATGGGTGGCTTATGGGAATCGGCAGTTAAAAGTTTTAAACTTCACTTCAAAAGGACTGCCGGGTCCCACAAATTTACGTTTGGGGAGTTTACTACTATTTTAATAAGAGTAGAAGCTGTGTTAAATTCTCGTCCGATATCTCCACTCACCCAAGATACGACGGACTTTACAGCGCTCTCACCTGGCCTCTTCCTCCGGGGTGCTCCCCTCCTATCATTCCCCGAATCTAATCACGAAAAACTCTCGCTTATTAATAGATGGGAAAAACTCAAGGTCTTACACCACCAATTCGCAAAACGATGGAAGGAAGACTACCTCAAAGACCTTCATAAACGACACAGGTGGAAGAACCCAGAATCGGAGAATGCGCAGTAATTAATGATGACACACTCCCGCCCACGGAATGGCGCCTGGGCCGCATCGAAATTTTGCACCCTGCCAAGGATGGACACATTCATGTAGTCGACGTCCGCACCCAAACCGGCCTACTCTCTCGGCCATTAGTAAAATTAGTATTTTTGCCTTCGAGCGAAGATACCCCCTCTCGCATTGAAACCGATTAGCACTCCATAAACTCCTCACATGGATAAGCAGCGAAACGGCTGCACACCGTTTTTCACACACCACACATAGATACACACTCTCGTATCTCTCTCCTATGCCTCCCATATCAAGAATGATAGAATACAAGATTGCGCCGATCAGAGAGGATTTTTGAGAATAACTTTTGGGTGACGTCACACTGGTGAAATTGCGAGAGAGAAATGCCAAAACGTGAGCAAGAATGGAAGAAGAAGAAAAAATGTTGCAAGGAAAACGTAAACAAGTTGCACAAGTGTGACGTCATGCAAACAACGATTCTGTCAAACTCGTTAAGAGAGGAATAGCGGTCCGAGATCGGCGCAACCTTTGTAATCTCTCAATCGTGCTCCCATATAGTAATATACGAAACACTAAAAATTTTCGTATATAAACTCTCCAGATGGATCACGACGAGGCACCTCAGCCAGCACCGCGAACGTTCCTAAAGTTGCAGATTGGAACCACGTTGAACGAATCATCCCACAAAACGCTCCCCAACGTGGGGGATCAGGGCGTACATCACCGCGCTACAAGCACATCAGACACCATCCCACCGTAGGGAACCGTAAAGTCTGCTTCACGGGGAAGGGATTCCAGACTGCTGGCTATTTTTGCAAGGTTACCAAAATTTTGGTTCACGAGGCAATGAGGTCTCTACGGGAGCTGAAGGATGCACTAGCCGCTTAACGCGGCCAGGGCCGGGAGGATGGCTACGCTAGCACTGCAAAACTTATATTTAATTAACTCACTAGTGTGCATTTCATTTTGAAATTTGTATCTCTTGAATTTTGTATCTTTTGAATTTGTATTTTGAGTTAAATAAAGAGGCTATCAAGCAACCATTTTGGACCTTTACATCGAAGCCAGGTAAATCTTCGTGGACCCCCATTTACAACTCATGGACCCCCATATTGTTTTCACGTCATCGCGGACCCCCGTCGAGTCTTCCGTGGATCCCTGGGGGTCCACCTGGACCACTTTGGGAATCACTGGTATAGAGTATGAAACGGACGTAACTCAAATTATCTCTGAATTGCAAAAAAACTGATGTGGGGACTAGAGGTTTACGCCGATAGATATTGCGGAGGCGGCGTCGTCAATCTTAGAAATAATCGGTGGCGGCGACGATTTAAACTTGGCAAGAGTTTACGGGGTGTACATAGCTTCTGACTTTGCACATCGAGTACGCAGGTTCGATCCCTGCTGAAGTCTAGAAAAACGATGTCTGATGAGGAGATTTGGTGATCTCCGAAATAGCTGCTATAACTTCTACCGCTTAGACTCTGTTGCTTTTTCAATTTTTCCTACTAAACAATCGTGGTACAAAGCTCAATAAAAATATTAAAAATAAAATGTTAATAAGCCACAATAACATTGACAAATACATAGTTTAGTAAGAGCCTGCCTGAAACTATACAATAAAGGAAATAAGCAAATGGATGTATAGAATTGACAACAACAACCACGCTATCAAGTTTAAATAGCGGCAAATCAGCTGCACTTGATAGTAGTTGGTTGAATAAGGAAAATGAATTAGCAACAAGAGTTTACGGGANAAGTTTACGGAGGAGATGTGGTGATCTCCGAAATAGCTGTTATAACTTCTACCGCTTAGACTCTGTAGCTTTTTCAATTTTTCCTAATAAACAATCGTGGTACAAAGCTCAATAAAAATATTAAAAACAAAATGGTAATAAGCTACAATAACATTGACAAATACAGTGAAACCTTCCTTGGGCGGACACTCACCGTCAGTCATTTTTTGTCCGCAAAAGAGAGGTGTCCGCTCAATGGAAGGGAAGCTTATTTTGGAACTTTTTAAAGATTTAGTTAATTGAATAGTCACTATTTCTTATTTGAATAAAAGATATTGATATTACATCATTAAAACAAAAATGTGCATGTATTTTTTCAAAAGTGCATATTTCATTTATGTGCGTAAGTACATATTAAGTAATAAAAAAATAAAAATAAATACATATTACATTTCAGTCCATAAACTACATAAAACCATAGATTTATTACATAAAAAATGGGAAATTGTCGATTGACGTAAGTTTTATTTTAAATTTTTTTCAGTGTCAGTACCTTTTTCATCAATAGTTTTCATGTTTTTATCAGTAACAAAATCCAATCAGAAATCTAAATTTTCAGTCCGTGTATTTGTTATTATCTATTGTTATAAATTCGTCAGAATTGGAATTGGATTCCCCAAGGGTTTCTGATAATTCAAACAACGAACCTAAACCACTGCGAAAACTAAACTAAATGTGTGCATAACAATCACATTTTATGCGGGAAGCCCCCTTTTTCCATTTAGTAGTCCACCTATGAGGAGTTCGCGTCCGCTCAACGGAGGTTTTTGCTTGATTTGTTATGAAAAGAAATCTTAATGTTCGTTGATAAGAGGTTAGCGTCCGCTCAATAGAGTTTTGTGCCAATTTTATGCAAAATAACTGTCCGCGTCCGGCTGAGAGAGTGTCCGCTTAAGAGAGTGTAATTTGTTCCGAAATTTATACTTAAAACTTGGTATAGAAAAAAATGTTCGCCCTAGGGACTTGTCCGTCTAATAGAGGAGAGGTTTCACTGTACATAGTTTAGGAAGAGCCTGCCTGAAACTATACAAAAAAGCAAATAAGCAAATGGATGTATAGAATTGACAACAACAACCACGCTGTCGAGTTTAAATAGCGGCAAATCAGCTGCACTTGATAGTAGTTGGTTGAATAAGGAAAATTAATTAGCAACAACACTTTACGGGGTGTACATACCTCAGCGGTTACCGCTTCTGACTTTGCACATCGATTACGCAGGTTAGATCCCTGCTGAAGCCTGGAAAAAACGTCTGATGAGGAGGTGTGGGGATTTCCGAAATAGCTGCTATAACTTCTACCGCTTAGACTTTGTTGCGTTTAAAATTTTTCCTAATAAACAATCGTGGTACAAAGCTCCATAAAAATATTTAATAAATAAAATAAAAAAAAAAAAAACTTTTTAATATACAACGCTTTTATAAATGGACTAAAAAGTAGAAAATAATATTTCTCAGTCCCACAGAATTTGTTTTGGTAACTTGTGATTTTGAAATTTTAGCAAAAGTCATAATAAACAATTAATGACGTTGAAAACGAAAAACGTGGAGCGCATGCAATACCAAGCATTTGATTTCATTGACAATAGTCAACTACATACAGAGAACGTATATTTATAGAGAAGGTCCAAGAACGAATCAGCGTAGAAACTGTCAAATACCAACAAAACTGGCGAAGCGCATTTTAAGAGCGGCAAGCCAGAGACAATCGAATTTTAACAGAGCCCAGCCAGAAGCAAAATAAATTTAACAGAAATTGGCTCATCAATGTAAATGGATTTTGTTCTTGTTAGACAACGAAAAGCTGATGGCTTTTTGCGTTTTTGTTCTTAAAATCGGTTAGTTACTTAAAATAAATGCATGCATAGAAGTCGAAATAATTATTAATTTATGTAATATGTACATATTGTGTACATCCATATGTATGCGAGAGATACAATTGTGTGAATCTAAAATGTGAAAGTTATGCAAATATGCAGTATGCAATTGGCAAATNTTAATTTATGTAATATGTACATATTGTGTACATCCATATGTATGCGAGAGATACAATTGTGTGAATCTAAAATGTGAAATTTATGCAAATACGTAGTATGCAACTGGCAAATTCGTTGGTGATTTGCCGTCGGCATTTGAGCTGAAAAAATCGACTTTTACTTTTTTACCGATTCATATGGTAGATGCTACGCTATTTTCAATGCAACAAACCGCAGTTTTCTAGTTGCCTTAGTTTTTCCCCAAATTCACTTTAAAGATGGACACGCAAATGCGCACTGTTTGGTGATTTGATGTAGGCATTAAAAGGGAAGAAAATCGGTTTTTATATTTACGATTCTAATGGTAGTTAATAGGTACGCTATTTTCAATGCAAAAACTGCAGTTTGCTAGCTGCGTTAGTTTTCTCACAAATCCACTTCAAAGATGGATACATTGACAAAAAAACGTACAAACGCATTGATTGCACTGCACGTGTTAACTTCAAAGTTGTTTTTGTCGAAAAGTTATTTACATTGAAAAAAACTGTGCATTATCATTTTTCACTGCTGTACTCGTATTATATGTAAATAATGGAGCATATGCATAGTTAAAATAAAGCCGACACTAAAGTTAGTTACAGCTTTTTCATATCAATTTCAGTGGACTAGGCATCTGTGAAAAAAAAGATGCAACTAACTTTCTTCTTATTTGGGACTGACAAACTTAAACTTAGAGTAGACTTTATTTCATATACGAATATGCCCCAATAGTTTTGGAGTCAAATCAAAATGCATTTCCCCATGCATACGTATGTACATACGTACTCCATTATCTGATAACGTTTTTACATGCATACATATATATCTATGTAACTATGTGCATATTACTGCCAAAATACCACGCACATACACACAAATGTACATGTTTACAACTCACGGCAGCATACATACGTATGCACATATTTACACGCATACTCAAATACAACAATAACTATTTCTTTCATAACCGCATGCGCGTATTTCTCAAGGCCAAGTAAATTCATTCATAAAAATAACCGCAGCACATCTCCCCGCAAATTCATCTCCCTCAAGCGCAACTTTTTCAATCCGACGCAAAAATTCTAAAATCTTAAAATGAAGAAATCTCGGCCAGCCAAGTGAAAAGTGGCAACTATTTCTCTATATCCAGTAAAATAAGTTATCTCGATTTTTGGAAATTTTTGGTAATTTTTGCCAAAACACTCTATTTCTATGTTCCATATCAATGTTTCAATCATTAACTAGTTTTTGAGATGTAATTTTAATAAACATTAGATAAAAGTGTACGTTTTCTGCAGGAAAATACATTGATTTTTTTTTATAAAATCAAAAGTTCTAAAATCACAAAAATATGTGGTTTTATCGGAAGTCCACAGATGTAACGTAGCAACTTAGCTCGTTTTCAAATTTTTCGGTCCGAAATTGTAAAATTTTTGTCCATGAC
>NW_016159191.1:80461-80748 GCF_001687245.7 Rhagoletis zephyria
TATTTTTCAACCGTAAGCAAATCTTCAGTACCATAAAAGATTCAAACACATCAAAGTACAAGCAATGCAATGTCCAAGCTAGTGGTACTCCACTGTACATGTGTATATGAAAGTATGCATGTATGCGTGTAAAAAATGCCCATTCCAGTTAGTGTTTAACCCATTTTAGCGGATATAGTTTTTTTGGTTTCAGCTGGTTCCTACTGTTAAATGAAGCACAATTTTTTTGGTTAATCTTGATGAAAGTTACATGTATCGTCGAGAACATGGTTACATGCAGAATTTTA
>NW_016159191.1:86490-87056 GCF_001687245.7 Rhagoletis zephyria
AAAAAAAAAAGGAAAATAATTCTTTTCGCAGTTTTTTTTTCAAAAAAATTCTAAGTCGAAAGGATAAAAAAACTTAGTTATTTAATTTTTTTACGAAAACAATTATTTTCACAAAAAATCAAACACTATTACAAAAATCATCAATATTCATATTTAATTAACATTCCAAACGCTCTCGTGAGATTTAGCTCTGTTAACATTCTTCTTTTATGCTTTGTATTTTGCTTTCGCTGTTAAGTATTCCAAATATTTGTCGCTCTTAAAATGCGCTTCGCCAGTTTTGTTGGTTGTGGCATTCACAGTTTTCGGTCCTTCTCTATACCTTACGTTCTCTGCTACATAACATTCTACACCGAAAGTACAAATTTGAGATCGATTTTAAGCGGTCGTTTTTCATATGCCCTCATCCATACATATGTTACTTTTCATATCAATTCAAGTGTATTACATACGCCCCACGCTTTTCATTTTCAATGTCATTAATTGTTTATAATGACTTTTGCTAAAATTTCAAAATCAAAAGTTACCAAAACAAATTCTGTAACACTGAGAAATATTATTTTCTA
>NW_016159191.1:91646-93791 GCF_001687245.7 Rhagoletis zephyria
AAAGTACAAATTTGAGATCGATTTTAAGCGGTCGTTTTTCATATGCCCGCATCCATACATATGTTACTTTTCATATCAATTCAAGTGTATTACATACGCCCCACGCTTTTCATTTTCAATGTCATTAATTGTTTATAATGACTTTTGCTAAAATTTCAAAATCAAAAGTTACCAAAACAAATTCTGTAACACTGAGAAATATTATTTTCTACTGTTTAGTCCATTTATAAAAGCGTTGTATATTAAAAAGTTTTTTTTTTTTTATTTTACTTATTTTCTACTTTTTAGTCTTGTCTGTACAAAATTTTGCACTAGATATTAAAATAATTTAACTTGCAGTGAAAGAGAACAGAAGACTATGCAAGCAAAATGTTTGCTCACATTTAGTATATGCTTACATATGTACATACATATGTACATATAGCAGCAATTAATTTCATTTAAAGAAATGGCGTGTCGTCCATTTCCGCTGTAGCGTATGTAGTGGATATTTTTAACTTCTTCTGGCGAGACGACCTCTATCTCTAGAGTTTTTCTAATTGTATGTCTTTGATATGATACCTACAACGATGTTGATATCTAGACTAGGTCAAGAATTTGCCATAAATAGCTTTGCTACTTTAATAGTAGGTGCATTCTTTTGCAACCGAGCTACAAAAGAACACTCACTTAAATGACGAAATACACGCAAAGCAACAACACAAACTCGGCTATTTATCCGAGCTCAGCCAGGTCGGTTAAAAAATAAGCGACCTGAAGGTTAGTGTTGGTAAGTGAAAAAAACTGCTCTATTGTGAATTGTTAATGGGAAAGTGGAGAGGGAAATTTTTTCTTCCTTTTATACGTGACTTACGCAAATACCTCGCATAATTACTCATTAAAATTGGTTTTTGTATCTAAATCCCTTTGAACTAATCACATTTTCTTGCCAGCTACCAACAGGGTTGCTAAAGTAGCTAAAAGGAAATTTTACCCGAGATGAGCGTTCTTTTGTCGCTCGATTACAAAAAAATTCAGCTAGTATAAATGGTGGTCTGGACATACAAAATTCAAAGCGGTCTGAACATACAAAATTGCAAGTTGATAAAAGCGTTGTAAAGTAATATATCTCCCATAGAATTTATCTTGATAACTTTTGATTTTGAAATTTCAGCAAAAGTCATTTTAAACAATTTATAAGATTGAATACGAAAAACGTGGAGCGCATGCAATACAAAGCATTAGATTTAATTGACAATATTCAAACTACATACATAACATAGACCTAAAAGTTCTACAGCAAAAGTGCAAATTTGAGATCGATTTTAAGCGGTTGTTATTAATATACATATATTACTCTTCAATTTCAAATCAGGACTATTACATGCGCCCCAGGCTTTTCATTTTCAATCTCATAAATTGTTTATAATGACTTGGTAAAATTTCAAAATCAAAAGTTATCAAATCAAGTTCTATTGGACTGAGAAAAAATTATTTTATAATTTTAGCGCATTTATAAAAGCGTGGTACATTAAACAGTTTTTTTTTTAATTTATTTTCTACTTTTTAGTCTTGTCTGTATAAAATTTTAGTATCTATAATAATTCAACTTGCAGTGAAATGAGAACAGAAGGCTACGCAAGCAAAATGTTGTTTGCTCACATTTAGTATATGCCTAAATATGTACATACATACATATAGCAGCAATAAATTTCATTTAAAGAAATGGCGTGTCGTCCATTTCCGCTGTAGCGTATGTAGTGCATATTTTTAACCTCTTCTGGCGAGGCGACATCTATCTCTAGAGTTTTTCTTTTTGTATGTCTTTGATATGATACCTACGACGAGGTTGATATCTAGACTAGGTTTGCCATAAATACCTTTGCTATATTTATAGTACGTTGGTCNAAGCCGATCAAAATTATTTGGTGTGTGTTTTCTGATAGGTAGTAAAAAAAAACACGGAACTTACCCTAGTAGAAAAAAAAATTCTTTTGTAATTTAAAGTCAAAGAGCAAGATCCTTCAATAGGTATTTCGAGCAGAAATGCTCAACGTCTAGAAATAAATGGAATCGACTATCTAGGGGGTAAAAGATAACCTTTATCTTTATACTATCGAATATTGTTTGTCAAAAGGACGGTTGAAAAACTGGATGCATCGCTAG
>NW_016159192.1:0-1204 GCF_001687245.7 Rhagoletis zephyria
TTAATGGTAGTAGTTGGTGCTGACATAGCGGTGGTAACGGTTGTTTCAATGGCGGTGGAGGCAGCGACGGTGGCAGTGGCGGCGACGGTGGCAGTGGCGGCGACGGTGGCAGTGCCGGCGGCGGTGGCAGTGGTGGCGACGGTGGCAACACAAGTGGTCCGCGTTGGAGCGCTAAGTTGCACTGCCTTGGAAGGTGCTCTACTTGTTACCTGAGCGCTCTTTGGTTTCGCTGCAAATATGGTATTTGGTGCGGGCACAGGTTTGGCACTTGGTTCTGTAACCTTTGTTGTAGTTTGGACGGCTGGCGTTGAATTTTCTGGCTGTAATCGAGGGCTACGACGTACCGGCGAACGTAGCATTTCTTAATAAATTGCAAAGAAATGAATCGGCGGGCGTTCCACTATAGTGGGAAATAAAATTTGTACACACAGCAATAATGCAGGAGCTGGAGTAGAACTTGCTCTTTAGCCATTTATTTCTAAAAGAAGTACAAATAGTAAAGGGAAAAAATACATATTTCGACACTTACCCCAGTTTTCGCTCCCGCTTGCAACGCGTGGTCCAATAAAATTTAAGCAAAATGGTTCCGTTTGGCGAAAAGTTACGATTTTATACTTCAAAATATAACGGAGCAAGCGGACAGCGAAGCAAAGCGAGATGAAAACAGGGTTGCACATAAATTACATGTATTCACATTAAACAAATTTCATATCTTGACATAGAACATACTAGGCAATAACATCGATTCATCATAAACGCTAAAACACTGAACTAATCATCCACACCAGGTTAGGAAATAAAGTCAATTTACCTTATTTCAGTTGATCTTATTGCCTGTTAACGTGTCTCACATGTGGTCCCATACTAATTTTGGTTAGATCCGATCACTGGATCATGAAAAAATTAACGGTTTTCCTAAATTTTTAAATGAGAATTGAAGTCGGTTGTGTTTTTTGCTTAAAAATTACTTTTTAAATTATTTAATTGTAATTGCATTACTTGCTAAAGAAATTGCTTTCGTTCTTCGCCTTTAGCCAAAATTCGATTATAATTTTGTATCAACGCTATACCTCGTTCAGCAATATATTAACATAACGGGTGATTTTTTTGAGGTTAGGATTTTCATGCATTAGTATTTGACAGATCACGTGGGATTTCAGACATGGTGTCAAAGAGAAAGATGCTCAGTATGCTTTGACATTTC
>NW_016159192.1:14605-24676 GCF_001687245.7 Rhagoletis zephyria
ATCGACAAATTTTGTTCAGCGATGAGGCTCATTTCTGGTTGAATGGCTTCGTAAATAAGCAAAATTGCCGCATTTGGAGTGAAGAGCAACCAGAAGCCGTTCAAGAACTGCCCATGCATCCCGAAAAATGCACTGTTTGGTGTGGTTTGTACGCTGGTGGAATCATTGGACCGTATTTTTTCAAAGATGCTGTTGGACGCAACGTTACGGTGAATGGCGATCGCTATCGTTCGATGCTAACAAACTTTTTGTTGCCAAAAATGGAAGAACTGAACTTGGTTGACATGTGGTTTCAACAAGATGGCGCTACATGCCACACAGCTCGCGATTCTATGGCCATTTTGAGGGAAAACTTCGGAGAACAATTCATCTCAAGAAATGGACCGGTAAGTTGGCCACCAAGATCATGCGATTTGACGCCTTTAGACTATTTTTTGTGGGGCTACGTCAAGTCTAAAGTCTACAGAAATAAGCCAGCAACTATTCCAGCTTTGGAAGACAACATTTCCGAAGAAATTCGGGCTATTCCGGCCGAAATGCTCGAAAAAGTTGCCCAAAATTGGACTTTCCGAATGGACCACCTAAGACGCAGCCGCGGTCAACATTTAAATGAAATTATCTTCAAAAAGTAAATGTCATGGACCAATCTAACGTTTCAAATAAAGAACCGATGAGATTTTGCAAATTTTATGCGTTTTTTTTAAAAAAAAAGTTATCAAGCTCTTAAAAAATCACCCGTTATTTAATACTTTTAATCGTCTCTATGACAGCCAGCTTCAGGAATTCAGAATTTAATTTTTTAGAGAATATGCCTAGAAAAACCTTTATCCCTTTTTTATAACTTTTCTTAACTGTTAAAAAATTATAAAATTTTGAATGAAAACAATTTTTTTTACATGTTATTTACACACAAAACTTCAAATGCCGACCGACAACTTTTAAAATTGAAATATAAATGTTTCCAAATGGGAGAATTTCCTTCTAAGTAAATAGGTCATTTTAAGGCCATAAATTCGTCAGGTTAGTTATTTTGGATCACCATAATATATATATAGAAGAATTGCTCGCTTAAAGTAATAAGAATAAGTGGCAAATTTGCCGGAAAACACGCCCCAAAAAAGTCTGGATCCGTCGATGGGCATGTGTTATTTTTGATTATGTACTTGGATGTTAAATAACACATTTTCTAAAAAATTTTAAGCATATTTGCGCTCCAATGCAACGAACGTACCTGTTTTAAGTCATCTTACAAATGCTTTTATCAAGATAAAAAATCCCCACAAAAAATATTGCCACTGATAAAACTTATACATATCTGGCAAAAAAAATTACATATGGTAGGCAATAATTTTCCCTGTGAAGACGCGTCATTAGCTAGTCTTTCAGTGTTGCAAAAGGCCGTTCGCACCAGGCGATTGATTTTGCGTTCAACATTTGCATTCAACTCACGCAGGGTTGCACGAAAAAAAATTGAATGGCTAAAAATATCAAAATATTCGCCATAAAAATGCGTTTGCATTGTTCAACTTTGCATTCTACTTTTGGTAGAACGGCCTATCAACTAATCGCTTTCAACAAAGTTGGTCGCCAGCCAAAATTTAGCCATTCAACTTCTTTTCGTGCAACCCTGCGAGAGTTGAACGCAAAATCGCCTCGTGCAAACACCTTTTGAAGGGTATTACTTTGTTCGAGCCTCCAATTACCATCGCGAATTACCCCTTTTCCACGCGCACATTCTGAGTTCGATTTGACAGTTCTCTATCTCTGTGTTTTTTTTTCTTCGCTACAAAATTTATGCAAAATGTAAGTAATTGCTTTTCGTACTTATAAAAAGTGCCAGTTTTGATTTGTGAACTGGTTTCGATAAATGTCCGAAAAATTTAGAGACGGCAACGATTTGTTCGTAATTCGCATGGTAATTGGATCTCAAAATTTAGTTTTCGAATTATGTAATTCCAAGGGTTATTGGAGTGCAAATTACGAATGAGAGACCAAACTACGTAATTGGCGTGCAGTGGGAAAGCCGTATTAAATATTATTGATTAAAATGGGGTTTCCACGATTCGTAATTCGCTCTATAAGTCATTCGCTAAGTAATTCGTGAATTACCCTGTTTCCACTTCACACATTAGTAATTCGTATAGCAGCTCTACTTCTTGTTCTTCGCTATTTATTATAATTTTTGTGTACTGCAAATATCGATGATGGAGCAAAAATTCAAGTTGTCATCAAAGATTTTAATTTATATGAGGAATATTTTATTAATTAATTTTCAAGCAACTAGAAAAAGGGCCAGCAAATGAGACCAGAAACGGTGAAAACTTCGATATATTTCCGATAAATATTAGATAAGGCACCAATTCCTTAGTCATTCGCATGGTTATTCGATCTGAATTACCTACAAATGAGCTAATTCGCTCTCAAAATTTTGTATGGCGTATTACGTAATTCGAAGGATAATTGGATGGCGAATTACGAATGGGAGAGCGAATTACGAAGCGTGGAATCGTCGTGTAAGGTTAAAGGGCGTTTGTACTGTTCAACTTTCACAGGCGGTTAGTTGAATCATTTAACTGAGTTTTGAACAATGTAAACTCCTTTTAAATACAATGATTATGCACGATTATGAAATAATAATATTCTGAACGAAATTTTTGGCAAATTTCATCACCGCTATAAAACTTGAAAAGGAGGACAAGGGGACATTTTTGCTCAAAAGGAGGACAGAGAAAAACAATGGCGCGTATTCATAGTCCAGCCACTAAGTCGAAATTAATTAAGTTGCAACTTAAATTTAAGTACCAACTTAAAATTCACTTCTATTCATAGTGGCATTGCAGACTTCTACTAAGTAGTTTTAACTTAGGTTTACGATATTGCAAAACGAGTGTGAAAATGGGCGACTATGAATAGCTTTAGTTGTAACTTAGGATAGTTTCGACTTAGTTGTGAACTAAATATGACTATGAATATGCGCCAATATTTTTGAGGAGGACAAATCGCGTTTGAGTAGGACAATCGTCCTCAAAGAAGGACGGTTGGTCAGCTTATTTTTAGGATCTTCTTTATTTTTTTAATTTTCGCCTCATGGAATTGTTGTGGGTTATTGTTAATATTTTGTTATGAGAAAATGTAGGCTTGCAATACCAGTCCAGAAGAAGGCGATTGTCGCTTCTTTGTATACGCGTCTCTAGAAAATGGATGCTTGAGTTTTCTTCCATTTCCATGGTGAATTGAAGTTTGTTATGGTATTTGTTCGTCAATGAACTACTATTTATTACATTTGAATTAATAACACAATACCATTATATCCTTCTATTTTATCATTTTCGTTTATTTAAGACTAATGATAAAATACCTTTTTATAAATATTTGAGATTATTGGTTGTTGGATCACACTGGTCCACAGCCAAGAAAGACAAGCACGCCATTTATATTTCTTTAATATATTTTGGATGCTGATTTGGGATACGGGTAAAAAATTATTATGGTTCAATATTTCGTATTTAAATTGTGTATTCAACACTCGGAACAACAAAATTTTGTATTTTAATATTCTGTATTGCAAAATTCTATATGGAAAAATCCGAAAACCATACAGAATTTCGTAAAGCAAAATTTTAGCAATACACTTCTTTTCTTTATCCATAGGTTTTCCGATTTTCCAAATACAGAATTCCGTAAAGCAAATATATGTATATATATGTAGTTAATATTCACCAAAATTGTTGGTCAGTGCACGATGAATCAATAAGTAACCCTTTCCGAGAACACACGCTTGGTACCATCGGCTAAAAGTTATCGTTTGGAAACGAAACTCAGGGGTGTATAAACTTATCAATGATTTTAAAGACGAATTAGTTTATGCGAAAGCTCAGCTTATGACGATTCGAAATGGTCAAAAAATACCGCAGAAGATAAAAGCTGTAAAAGTATATAGAAAACTTAAAATAATGAAAAAAGGACTAGACTTAAGTCATATCGGTTTTCTAAAAAGATTTGCTAAATATTTAAATGTATATTAATTTCTTTTGCCCATTGCTTTATTTAAGAACAAAGTGAGATTGCTTTAAGTTCAGTACTTAATATGTTAATCGTAAAAATATATTTTTTAAACAGGCTTTCTAAGTATGAACCAAATCGGACCATTAATATTGGTTACCAAATATCCCCATCCTGCGTCACCTAGCGGACCACTTCATATTGCATTGTCATGGGGTTACGAGCTAAGTTTAAAGTTTCAAGTCTCTGCTCATCTGGAAGTTGGTGAAATATTGATTGCGAAATTTCAGGACATACATACAAGTGATGTGGCCCAATTAAGTTTGAATTCAGAATTTTACTTTCCAGAATTTTAATTCTACATCATTTGGTTCTTACAGAATTTTTACCCGAAATAATTTTAATTGTAATGAGTCTTTCCGCTCCCTTCGGATGCACCATTCGTATCATCAGATTGGATCTTGTATACGAATTACTGCACATTTTGCAAGATTTCCCGTTGATAAAATGCGAGAAAAAATCGCCAATGAATATGAAAGCTGTATTTTACGAAATGGTAAAGATTATACAAAAGGTTTCGGGGTGGCAATCATTTTTTATTGTTTCTGACTTGACTAGGGCTTTAAGATTTGATCAAATCTCTTTTTTATCTTCTTTGCTGGGAGCCTATTCGTGATGTCACAGTCCGTTGCGATACAAAATACAAACACGATGGAAGAAAAGTCCCTCCCTAGCGAATGGGAAAGTCCTTAGATCTGGTAAAAATAAAACAACTTTAATCACAAGGAGTGAGAAGTGTGCATATTTTGAAAGAAAACTAGACATTAGTCTACCACCACGTATCTTATGGCGCAACGGTAATATCATTATGGTGCGCAGTAAGGAGGAATTACGGTGCACCTAATCTCCTGACACCATCTATCATGCTTTTCTTGAGTCCTGTATGTCTAATGTAGTTGATCCCACTACCCAATTATGGGAATATGGTGTGGGAAGATATATGCTTGGAAAAAACTCCAATGCTGAGGAGGAAGATGGACTTCCAAAAAAATTCGAAAACATTTTTTTACCGTTTATCAGTAGAATTCTTACACACATAAATCACGGCGTTACAACCTCCTTCACTTAGAGAAAAAGCTTCTGTGTAAATAATAACAATAACACTGTACAGCACTTGGCTGGGTATTGAACTAAACCAACTATTTTTAAGAGAGTGAGTCATAATTAAAAAAGTAATTTCTCCGTTTTTCTAAGTTAGCCTCCGAAATCGAGATATGGGCCTTCGAAGTTAGAATTCGGACTTTTGCTAGAAAAATATTTTTAATTATTGTATGCAAGCAACTAAAAAGTAAAAATATGGGCGTTATCCGCCTGTTATTATTTAAACGGTATATAACTTTTTTGTGCAAACATACTTACAAATGTCAGATCTTGAAAAATTAAAAACCTTATATTTGAAAAAAATTTGAACTGATTTTTAAGTGCTATATGGGACCTGTAATATAAGTTTGCAAAAAAAAGTTGAACATATACCTTTCAACTAAGGCCATAAGGCAGACTACGTCTATATTTTTACTTTTTTAGTTATTTACATACAATACTTAAAAATAATTTTTTACTTAAGTTCCTATTTTGAAATTCGAAGGCCCATATCTCAATTACGGTGGCTAACTTCGAAAAACGGAGAAATTACTTTTTTACTTATTACTCAGTCTTTTGAAAAAACTGGTTTGGTACAGAAAAAAAGTTTATTTTGCCATATAGCGTAATAACTACATTGGCGCTTACACAATAACTTGGTGTTTGGCCGAGCTTCTTCTTTTGATTTGTGGCGTGCACTTTGATGTTGTTACACAACCTACAGTTTCACGCGGACTCTTAAATGTGGTTTTATTTGTTTGATAAGTATCAAGGCGCTCGCCACAAATCGGAGGAGAAGCTCGGCCCAACACTAACACATTGTTAGCGTCAATTTATTTTCGATATTAGAAAAAACTTGTTTGGGTTTTATCATGAACCAAAAATACAAGATCACGCGGGCAGGAGAGTAGCCCGTTAGAATCGCATTTAGGAAAGAAGTTTAACGATTTTGACATTAGCCGTTTGTTTACATTTCTGCGTTGTTTAAAATTGGTGGTGGCTTTTTACTGCAATTTACTTATTTTTCGCCTGTGACAACGTGTGTACACATAAGATAAAGAATAATTTAACACAACGGCATGATTTATAGCAAAATTTGCATAATAAAAATGATTATTAATGCGTTCAACAATTTCGCGGGTTTCTCCGTTCTCTTCGTTGTTTACTTCTTACAACAAAGACGGCGTCGAGATTTCGGCAGCTAGAAAATAACTTTTTTCTTTCTTTCCTCCCCGCGTGATCTTGTGTCTTTCGTTCGGGGGTGGGTGAAATAACACAAACGGCAATAACGCAAAATTTGCTTTAATTCACTTTTAAATGGGAAATAATACCAAAATCTGAGTTTTGCTTTATTTCCAACAAAGGTTGGAAATAAAACAAATTTTGCCTTATTTCCCATTGCTTATTTATACTATTTGTAAAAAAAAAACAGTTTACTAACAGAAGGAAAAAGAACTTTGTTTTTTCTCGAAAATGTCAAATATTTTACATTTCTTCTCACAAAAAGTCTAAATTGTTAAAATCTATTTGCATGTGAAACATTTTCCATACAAAACCAGCGATTAAATAGCAGCTTTTGGAAAGCTCGCCCAACTCAGCAGCACAACCGCTGATTACTGGGCCTGGCACAGGATGGATCAATGCTTCGAGAAGCGAACCAATTTACTAAGAAAGAAAGTTGCAACAATTTTCATTTTTTCAATTTAAATTTTTTACCTTTTTCGTATTTCGCATGGCACGCGTTGATGTAGAAGAAAAAAATCAGAACAGTTTTTGGCAACTTCGATACCAGAATCAACAACAAAATACAGGCAAATGTTGTTTTTGCTCTAAACCTTTAGGCCTTGAATTAAACAAAAATGTGATATAATTCATATGAAGAAAGTAATATTTACAAAATATTTTTACTTATGAAAAGTCTAACAAAATATAGGAAAAGCATCGTCTTTAAAAACTGCTCCGCATATTGGACATAGCGCTTTTGTATGAATTTATTCTGCATGCTTTTTAATATGTTGTTAAAAACATTGCTGGAAAACCTTAAAATGTTTGCATGGAATCATGTCGCAATAAACAGATGAAGTAATAAAACGGATTTCTCGCTTTATTTTCTGACATTCGGCTGCCTTATAGTCACATTTTATAGGCAAATTTTCAAATAAAGCAGTGGCACCTGGTAAATTCCACTATGGGTGGGCAGCATGCAATAACACCATACACAATAATTCCCATTACTTGGACATTAAAAAGCAGTTTCAGAAGTGAACTAGTGTTATTTTATCATTTTTCCTTTTTCTAAACGGTTATAATGCCACCAGTACATAATTGTGAAAGGAGGGGAGGGGCGGGGGACGCGAGCGCGACGCGGGGTGGCTCGCGAACGCGGACCGCCCCGACGCCGGGCACTTTCAAAATTGTATACTTACAAATCCGTCCATTTAACTTGTTCATGTACTACTTTTTGTCAAATGTAACTGGGTGACTACGTACATATGTGCACTAGTTTGCTTTATTACTCAAATTGTTAAGTATAAAAGTTGGTCTTATTGCTCAACGAGAAATGAAATAAAGCAAATTTGTGTTATTTCACATTCAAATGGGAAATAACACAAATTTGCGTTATTGCCGTTTGTGTTATTTCACCCCCCTCTTTCGTTCATGGGGTTTTATTTTTTGATGTTTGACCCAGTGGAATTATAGCGCGCAATGCTAACCAATATACCACAGCGGCCGCAGCACAGTGGTCGGAGAAGCCATGTTTTACGCGAGTAATTAAAAGGGCTGTTACTAGCCATAAAATTTATAGTTTAACAGTTGACAGCTGCAGATTAAAACTTTGAGAATCGACATCCCTAAAATAAACTAGTAATTTTTCTAAAAATAAGCAAATATTTTTTAAGATGATGCTGAGAAGGGTTTAAGACACGCTTGTCACGAATTTACGTCAAATTAAAACCTTAAGAGTTTACAACTGTCGAAGGGGCTGTCAGTTTCTCTAGAAATAAGGAAAATTTCCCACGAATCAAACGTACTATGTTTTAAGGCTCACTGATTTCGAGTTCTTTATCACATTCAAACTTTTTCGGTTGACAACTGTCAAATCAACTGTAATTTTCAGTTGAGTAACACAATATATTTGTTTAGCAAAATTTGATTTATGATATACCCCTCGTATATCTAAAATGAATTTATGATCAAATAATAACAGTAAATGTATTTATAAATTGGGGATAGTGGGACCATCTGCTATATGTTCAGTCCAAACAATTTAATCTAGGCCTTTATATTATACGAAATTCGTCATTTATTTTCAAATAAAGTTATTCAAGTTTAAATTTTTGGAAATTTCGGACGCCATATTGGATTCGTTATTGGATTTTTGAAAATTTACTTCAACTTGGTTAAGAAACATTATATAAATGATATGATGCTAAATATAGAATAAATTACATTAATTTTTAATATTTTAATATACTTTATGTTATTTGGAACAACAGCTAGAGTTTGTCTAGTGAAATAAAAATGGCTGGCACCTTTGTATTAGTTTTCGGTAATGGAATGAAGATCCTACTTGGCCGTTCTCATTAGTTATACCTTTTATAGAAAATATTTCTTGAAAAATAAGCCGTGTTATTATGGTGTTGATAATTTGGCAATCAAGTTTTATTATATAATATTTCATATGAAATCATCATTTTCCATGTTTAAAAAGTAACACCAAACCACTGTAGTAATTGAAAGTTTCCATAAAAAAATTGTTAAAAAAGCTATTAACGTAAACTGTTAGAACGAGCCACGATCGAATTCGTTGAACTAATTAATTAATTAAACGGATTTAACGACTTGCTCAGCAGATATTATTGAAAACACTAATCATTTTTGAGTTCGTTGGACGTTTCTGAATAAGTATATCTTTAATTTATCACAGTTTTAATAATGCCTTTTTCGCGTAACACATGACTTCTCCGACCACTGTGTGCCCCTTCTGTGTTACCTGTTGCTAAAATGAGCTCTGCATGTTGTCCAAATGATCTGAGTCCTACTAGTACTTTGTCTGCTCTTTCCAAAGGTTTCTCTGCATGTTCAAACGCACAATCTCCTATCTCTACTCCAGAGGCGGGCATTTTTTGATTTTCCAAACACATGTAATTGGGCTTCAAAATGCTGCTTGCTGCGACGCCGACACATGTATACTATACTATCATCGTCTTCGTGCGTCTTACGAGAATTGACGATTGACTGATGCTTCGCTGGTATTTCGGCTAAGCAAATCAAATCAGTTGCTGTTGAGAGTGTTCGGACGTTAAATTTTTTTTTGATGGTAAATAAGCATGAAAAATTGTGGTACATTCCAAAACAAGATGGTTAGGTAAGGTGGCAGCCCCGTGTAACCGGAGCTCACTTAGACAATGTAAGATTGTCCTTTGTGATACCACAATTTGGAAAGGCCCCCTAAACTTTATCGTTACAACGCTCCGAGCCGATTATGTATTTAATAATACGGCTGACTCAATGCCCCAGATCTCCTCGGGGCTGTTTAGAAAGTGTGAGCCAAAGTACTTCAACCTTAGCCTCGCAAACGCTGGGCACCTAAGAAGGTAGTGTTGAGGTGATTCTACCTCGTCATCTTCCAGGCAACAGCGACAAAAAGGGTCCGGCAGAATGTTCAGCCTAACTGCGTGGATGCCGATAGGACAGTGACCCGTTAAAACCCCCACCAGACGTTATAGCTGTGGCTTTGTGAGTGTGAGGAGTGCCCTCGATCGCCCCCGGTCCACCTTCGGCCAAAAGGACCTTGCGATCGCACATGTCATGGTAATCGCCCAGCGTTCGCTGAGCTGACATGAGGCCCATTTATCCAAGAGCGAACCGCAAGCGATCAATGGCACCCCAGCCGCTCTTTATTCGGTAGTAACGTTTCACGGGTTC
>NW_016159192.1:24701-44842 GCF_001687245.7 Rhagoletis zephyria
ATGGTTAGGTAAGGTGGCAGCCCCGTGTAACCGGAGCTCACTTAGACAATGTAAGATTGTCCTTTGTGATACCACAATTTGGAAAGGCCCCCTAAACTTTATCGTTACAACGCTCCGAGCCGATTATGTATTTAATAATACGGCTGACTCAATGCCCCAGATCTCCTCGGGGCTGTTTAGAAAGTGTGAGCCAAAGTACTTCAACCTTAGCCTCGCAAACGCTGGGCACCTAAGAAGGTAGTGTTGAGGTGATTCTACCTCGTCATCTTCCAGGCAACAGCGACAAAAAGGGTCCGGCAGAATGTTCAGCCTAACTGCGTGGATGCCGATAGGACAGTGACCCGTTAAAACCCCCACCAGACGTTATAGCTGTGGCTTTGTGAGTGTGAGGAGTGCCCTCGATCGCCCCCGGTCCACCTTCGGCCAAAAGGACCTTGCGATCGCACATGTCATGGTAATCGCCCAGCGTTCGCTGAGCTGACATAAGGCCCATTTATCCAAGAGCGAACCGCAAGCGATCAATGGCACCCCAGCCGCTCTTTATTCGGTAGTAACGTTTCACGGGTTCCTTCCCTCGCCAGCTCGTCAGCCACGCAGTTCCCCCCAATGTCGCTGTGTCCCGGAACCCAAATAAGCCTAATGCGGAAGTATTCCGACGCGGCTGAGAGAGAGAGAAGACATTCTTTAACCAAGTTAGAGCGCACCTCTAACGAACTCAAAGCCCTGATAGCCGCCTGGCTATCAGAATATACGCTCACTTACGCTCGGTTATAACGCTCCTTAGAAGTGAATCCACCGCCTCCTTGATAGCAGCTACTTCCGCCTGGAATACACTGGAGAAGTCCGGGAGCCTGAAGTTAGTGCTGATGGGAAGCTCTCGACAGAAGACCCCTCCACCAACCCTGCCATCCAGTTTCGATCCATCCGCAAAGAAGTTCACCGCACCCCTCCTCCAGAAGTCCCGCCCGGCCCACTCATCCCTTGAGGGAAAGTGGACAGAGAATAAGCTGCTAGGAGCCGTAACGGTGGTGCAGTAATCCGTACGATCGGGGATGAAGTCGAAACCTCCTAGAACTCCAGAGTGTCCAGTCCCTAAGTTGATCAACCAATCGGTTTCCCTGAGTCTAATAGCCGCTCGCGCCGCGACAACTCTGCCTGCAACGTCGACAGGCGCTACGTTTAGCATTGCGTTCAGTGCTAATGTGGGGGCGGTTCGCAGTGCCCCACTAATACCAATTAAAGCAGCCCGTTGTACGCGCTCCAGCTGCCTAGCTAGTGTAGCCTTTTCCAGTGAGTTCCACCAGACAAGATGGTAGATTCAAATAAATAAATTTATAAATATGTTATATGCACTTGTGGTCCGCTGATTAAGTTAAGTGACATTTTGACCAGTTTTGGCTATTTATATTTTTTGTTTATTTAATGTTTATCTTATTTTTGCTGATGGTGCTAGGCATTTTCTTCCATATAAAAGAAATTGCCAATCATTAAAAATCAACGCGATTTCTTAGCGCTTGAAATTTTCACTTTGAGCCACTAAATTTTAATGGGTTATAAAACTGCATACCTAAAACTTTTCTATAAATTCTAAATAAAAAGCAAAAGCGACAGAATAAGATGCTTTTTTTTAAAAATGATCTATCATTTGCTATGCTTTGATTACCCCTGTTGATTCTCACCACCCACCACTAGAATTGTCCTTGATAAATTCACGCAACTCATGTTGCTTTACCAGTAAAAAATCAAGAGCCGAGCGTTACTCATTTAAAACAGCAGATTATAGTAAACTTAGGTTAGAGATATCGAAGATAACTTGGCCCCAGTATGATGGAAATGCTGAAGATAGTGCCTTACATTTTAGCAATTCCTTACGCCATATTTTCAGTAAAATCATTCCTCTTGTTAAGGTAGCTAACGTAACGTCTAACGCTCAGTGGTTTACTGGCGAATTAAAACGCTTAAAAAATCAAAAATCCAAAGCATTTAAGCTTTTTAAAAAATCTGGCTTGTCTTCTCACTACTCCGCGTACTCCATTCTTAGGCATAAATACAATGTATTGAACAAAAAGTGTTACAATAATTATATTAACAGGGTTCGACTCAATATAGTTTCTAATCCCAAATCGTTTTACGCCGTTGTGAACACAAAGCGTAAGACTAACGGTTATCCCTCAACATTGAAGTTAAATGACTTAGTTTCCAGTGACGAAAATATTATTGCCGATATGTTTGCTGGTTTCTTCGAGTCAAACTACTCTGCCAGTTCTACATCTTCCCAACTGAATTCGAATCTATCTAGCTACCCATTCGATCTGCCATCATTTGATTGTATCCGAATTCCATCGATATCTGCTGCGGACGTCCTCATTCATTTGAATTGTTTGAAAATTTCATATACAGCTGGCCCAGACGGTATACCCACAAGTGTTCTTAAAAGTTGTGCAGAGTATTTGTATAAGCCTCTGGCAAATATTTTTAATGCTTCCCTAAAACAGGGTGTCTTCCCATCTTCCTGGAAGGATTCGTTTATCTTGCCACTTTATAAAAATGGAAGTAGGACTAACATCGTAAACTATAGAGGAATTGCGAAGCTTTGTGCTATTGCTAAAGTTTTTGAGGCAATCGTTACGGAAGAACTATCTCACTCTATTACTTCTGCTATTGATCTATCGCAACACGGTTTTTGCAAAGGTAAATCAACTGTATCCAATCTTCTTGAATTCACTACTTATGTGTCTAATGGGTTTAAAAACAATCTTCGAACGGACGTGATTTACACTGATTTCAGCAAGGCATTTGACAAGGTATCTCATTCAACCCTTATATATAAACTTGATCGAATTGGCTTCCCTCCTATTCTTCTCAGCTGGCTTTCTTCTTACTTAGTGGATAGGAAACAAAGAGTAATTTTTAAAAATTGTACCTCCCGGCCAATACATGTCACATCCGGCGTACCTCAGGGCAGCCATATTGGTCCCGTCTTGTTTATTTTATTTATAAATGACCTTCCTAAGGTGTTGAATTACTCGAAATGCTTAATGTACGCTGATGATGTTAAGCTCTTTAAGTACATTAGTACTGCAGAAGATAGGGAGCATTTGCAAGCTGACCTAACCTGCATTTTCGAATGGTGTGAAGCAAATTCCATGTCACTAAATTTGAAAAAGTGTAAATTCATGACCTTCTCTAGAAAATCGTTCTATCCAAATTCGTATATGATATCTGACCACAATGTTGAGCAAGTGACCAATTTCATTGACCTAGGTGTAACTATGGATCCGAAACTAGAATTCAAGTCTCACATAAACTCCTGCGTGATTAGGGCTAGAGGATTGTTGGCTTTTCTTAAGCGCTGGGCCAAGGAGTTCAACGATCCTTATGTCACTAAAGTTCTCTTTACCTGGTTTACCTCTCTAGTTAGCCCGATTTTGGAGTATGCATCTATAGTATGCATTCAAATTCATAGTGACAGGCTCGAATCAGTGCAGAAACAGTTCCTGTTATTTGCCCTCAAAAATTTATGTTGGGACTCGTCTAAAAATCTCCCACCCTACAAGGATCGCCTGAAGCTTATAGATTTGCCGACGCTTCAGAGTCGTAGAGAGATGCTTGGTGTTCTTTTTTTAATTAAATTAATGAACGGGATGGTCAGTAGTCCCTTTTTACTGAGTGAGATAAATTTTTGTATTCCTACAAGACCCACGGGACATTTTAAATCTATTTTGTTGAGTATTTGTAAATCAAACTTTGAAATGCATGATGCTTTTCGGTGCTTATGCCAAGATTTTAACAAGCATTATGATTGCATCGACATATCTGAATCGCTTTTTGTAATAAAGAAAACATTGCTCAACAAGTTAACTAAATAAACTAATATCTGCAACCGTGAACGAAAAAATTACACAATATCTATGACTGCTTAGTACAATTGTAACGGCTTCGTATATTTCCGCGACCGCGTAGGACAATAGGAGCAGGGATCGGAAACTCGGCCTTTCCGACCTCGCCCAACNGTGAATCGCTATTGTAATAAAGAAAACTTTGCTCAACAAGTTAACTAAATAAACTAATATCTGTAACCGGGAACTAAAAAATTACACAATATCTATGACTGCTTAGTACAATTCTAACGGCTTCGTATATTTCCGCGACCGCGTAGGACAATAGGAGCAGGGATCGGAAACTCGGCCTTTCCGACCTCGCCCAACAGTTCGTCTATAGCGTGGAGCGGAAACTAGGACTTTCCGCCTGCCACACTTACAAAGTAATGACTACGGGAACATGGATCGGAAGTTCGGCCTTTCCGACCATGATCAACGGCCTGTAAACAGGGCGGAGCGGAAACTAGGTCTTTCCGCCCGCCGCACACAAAAGTAGACTGGAGACAAGGCCTCGCCAGCTACCCAAATTGCTATTGTATACCATTATTATCTTTACAAGTTAATATTATAATTATTTCACTCTGTAGTGTATCATACATACTTAAATATCTAAATCTTTTTATCTCAATTGTCTGTAAGAAAACATGTAGACTAAATAAATTATTTTATGATAGAGAATCATTTTCTAATAAACATTGGTAATTTTCGTGTTGATGTATATTACTTTCACCAACAATAAACTTAATAAAGAACGCAGCTTTTAATTCTAAAAGATTCAGTGCTCGATTACCATCTTTCACCTTTTCAAAATGACTATGACACAGTTTGTGATGTCTTTTTAAACAAGACATAACATTTCGACTCATAACGCGATAGCAAATCACGCATTGCGCACACCAATCCATGTTTTCTATGCAAAAAAATGTATTTCCCATTCCTCCCGAAACATTTTAAGTGTTATTATTCGAATAGTTGCGCAGTGAAGTCTCAGCAGCAACTGATTTGATTTGCTTTGCCGAAGTGCTAGCAAAGCATCAGTCAATCGTCAATTATCGTAAGACGCACGAAGACGATCATATCATACATGTGTCGACGTCGCAGCAAGCAATGTTGTTTTTTGTTGCAGAAAATGCCCATTCATTAATGCCCAAAGGAACAAATTAAAAAAAAATAAGTTTCAAGATCCGAAAGTTTTTTAGCTTACGGGGGTAGAAGTACTACAAATGTAATTTAGCAAAAAAAAGTGTTATCTATTCCACAAATGTGGTAGCGTCCGAGCACTGACTGTTGAGCAAAACTTCGCTCCTTCGCACACAAGCGCATGTGTGTGATAGTGTGAGTGCCCACCTCTGCTCTACTCCAATCAGGGTTTCGTATGAACTGCAATACTGCCGTATTGAAAATGCTTGAACATTTGGGTACCTTCCAATAAAAACCAACTGGCCCAGATTTGTTTACTTGACTTTTCTAAACGTGTTGACTCGGTTAAATCTTGCTCTGTTATGTAGCACGATACAAAGCTATTTTGGATTCCCAAGAAGTTAACCCAAATGGTCCCAGATTAATTTTTTTTAGATTTTTTTTGGTTTCACCTATATACAGGGTAAAAGTAGCGTTAAAGTAAAGGAAAAAAGATGACTAAAACTTTGGGAGTAGTATAGTTCTTCCGTTATCGGCCGTTGTCATATGGCAACACGGGGCATATTCCAGATGGATTGTTAGAGGAGAGTATGTGGTTAAAATATGAAATAATAGAAATATTGTGTATAAGTTTTAATACATTTATTGATAATATATATGCATATTCTACGTGCAAAGCGGATGAAGAAGTTAATGAAAAGTAGCAAAACATTTCAAACATAAACCCACATCACATTTGGGAGTAGTCTTTGAGAGTAAGCTGCTGTGGATGCGCAATGTTGACGAAAGAAAGAAGAAGGCCAGTAACGCCCTTTATGCATGTAAAAGAATTCTGGGAGTCACTTGGGGTTTGTCACCTGCTCTGATGCATTGGTGCTACACAGCAATAGTCAGCACAATACTGCTCTATGGCGCTTTAGTGTGCTGGAATGCCACACAAAAGTCCTCATGTCTCGGGCCAATGGAGAAGGTGCAGCGTCTAGCGGTACTGTGCATCGCGGGAGCGCTGAGGTCCACTTCGACGGCTGCTCTTTAAAAACCCTGCTGCGAAATCCGCACGTAGATTGACAGTGATAGGGAATTAAATTTCAGAACCTTTGGGCACCACTTAATTGGGGCGGGAAGCACAAGCAGCATAGGCTTCATGGCACCTAGCTTTAAGTGGAAACGAACTTTTTGCACAACGATTGAGGAAGAGGGATGGAAATGAAACCTAGCCATAGATCCCTAAACATTTTCACGGACGGCTCTAAAATGGTTACGGGAGTGGGTGCCGGGATTTACTGCCGGGAACTGAACGTCAGGAGGACAATAAGGCTGCCTGACCATTGCAGCATATTTCAAGCAGAGGTTTTAACAATGAGGATAACTACAGAGCTAGCCCTCACCGAAACGACAATCAATTCAAACTTAAACATATTCCAGGCGGCAATCAAGGCAGTTTCCTGATATAATATTTCATCCATAAACGGCCCTCGCAGCCAGGAAGCCATTGACAAGCTAGACGCTGATAAAAGGCTACATACATATCTATGGGTTGCCCGGTCACAAGGGAATCTAGGATAATGAAGTAGCAGATGAGAATGCATAAAACGCCACCAGTGTTCCCTGGAACAGACAAACTAGTTACATTTGTATACCACTTCAACACTTGTTCAATGAAATATGCAAAACTGCAAAAATACATACAAACGATTTTTGTTTACACCGTCTCATACATGATGGTATTTTGCGTTGCCATACGGCAACACGGGATCAATTTGGGCTAGCGAACATATCAAAATTTGGTAAAAAGAGGAACAGTTCACATTACGCCCCGTGTAACCGTATGGCAACGGACTTAAAAAACACTTAAATTATATAGCATGCACGATTGTTTTGTATTCTTACTTGTAACCAATAAAGTCACTAATGTTTTAACTAATATTTGGCACTATCATGTTTTGTAAATAAAAAAACGCTTTCTATAAATTAATGCTTACTTCTTCATATATGGCATTTTGATGGTTTTTTGTCACTTCTAATTTTGTTTGAAGAACACACTTGCATTACACTCGATAGACAGCAAGGATCTGACGGAAGTGTGCGTTTCGAAAGATACACCTTTTAGGAATTAGTTAACGTACTTATAAGCATTTTGAAGTAAGCGATTTTTGTTTTACACCCTGTTAAACTTGATGTATTTTGCGTTGCCATATGGCAACACGGGGTCAATTTGGGTTAACATAATGGGAGACCATTTAAATCTTCATTCCGATAATTCGTTGGTTTTTCCAAAAAAAACAAGGACTTCGTATTTATGCTACCCTTTTTGATCGATAGTAAGCCAACTAATGGTCGAAAACCTAGGATTACATATATTCTGACCGACAACGAAAACACTTTGAAAGCGAGTTTTGGGATTGTGGGCTGAAGCCTGTTCGCAGCGGCTCTTGATGTTTGAAAACATGTTTTCGATGTCGGTCAGAAAATGATATATGATACCTTTAGATGTTTAATGCTATCTGCACCATATAATCCACTGAACATGATCCAAAGGATTGCCATATAGCTGATTCTTAGAAAAAAATACGTACTCTGTTTACAGCAAGCTGGATAGTAAATGCCTTTATGGAATTACTTGTATAATTTTGTCATATAACTATAAAATAACCTTGTGTCTTTTATGTAGTAATAAATCTTCAAAAAATTTAAAATGAGTTGAATTGAAATTGATTCTCGCACAAATAATAAGACCCGGCTTAGTATACTTTTGCTGACGCCTATTTAATAAAAATCGCATTCTTAAGGGCATTTGTGGTCAAACTTTTAAATTTTCATCATATCATTACAGTGGCCAACAAACTTTGCGGCAGAGCCTTTGAGTCGATTTAAAATATGGCGCTTCGACTATTCAATTGGCTCTAGTTTTCAGGTTATTTGGGATTAAAAGTGTCAAAAACGCATTTCATCCATTTTTAGAACTTTTTAAGTAGAATAATAACGCGGTATTATCTTTTTTGAACAGCATAAAAAGAAAGCTATAAGGTCACCGTTTTTTCTAACAGATGGTACCTCTCAAGAATATTTACGGCAGTAAACTTTCGTAAACATCTTCAGTTTGATGCACATATTTCAATATTCAATTTATCGTATCAATTAGATGAAATTAAAATTTTCAAACTGGTGTCAACCTTCAACCGAAATATTTTCGGCTGAAGGCCTTCCTAAACATTTTCTTTTGACAGCCATATTGCAATATTTACTTTATTTTCTCAATTTACTTAAACTGCAACTTTCAAACAGGTGGTAACTCTCTTTTTTTTCCTTCTATATTTTTAGCAAGACCTCTAGCAAAACATCGGTGAAAATTGCATTCAATTCCATGTATTAGATTTTGAGTGATGCGCGCAGAAACATAAAGAGAGACGGATAGACAGACAGACAAAAATTCTAAAAATTGTTGATTTGGCATCTATTGTTCTAGTAAAGACCCCATATTAATTTTTCTGTAAAATCTATAATGAACAGACATATAGATAAAAAAAATTGGTTTTGCAATTATTAGGCACAAAACAAATTCTTTCCCGTTTTATTACATGTGGCGAATGAAACCTGAAATATCCTGTCCTAGTTTTTTATCTAATCCATACAATTTTTTTAAGTTGTAAAAGGAGAAATAAATTTTTCAAATGAGTACACCTAATTCTGTTTTTATACGATAGATACATAAAAACATGAAGTACATAAAAAAAGAGATTAGTTCCATATCCTGTTAAGTTAGTTAAACTAAATTATTCAAACAAAAAAATTATTATGGGAGTCTTTATAAAAGCCAAATTAAATGTTTATGTGCATTAATGAGCAATTTACTTTATAAAAACAAAAGGCAGCAGCAGTTCAGGAACAGAAAACTCGTACAAGTAAACAATATAAATTCCATAAACAAAAGTTACATAATCCAATTCTTAAAGTAAATTAAAAATTAAAAGTCATCAGAAATGTATAAACAAATAATTTGTTTGGCGAAGCGAATGAAAAAAATAGTCGCAATATTTTTGACAGATACATATGACGAAGCAGACGGCGAATGCGCCAGTGATGATACTTAACATTTATTTTCGAATTTTGGAGAATGCATGTTCGCTTCGCTGCTAATAATGCAAAACGGATACATTCATGCGAAGAGTTATTCGCTTCGCAACCCAAAATATTCTTCCTTATGATATCAATCAAAAGCTTTTTTTAATCGTGCTAAGTAGAATGACCGTGTTAAATCAAAACCGCGTAAAAAAATACCGTATGATCAAAAGGTACAAAATTTCAAGATACTTACATTTCTCAAATTATCTACCTTGTTTATACCGACACAAAAAGTGCTTTGACTCAGTTCGCAGTGATTCAAAACACATGCATAAACCAAATTTGAATATGCTTTGAAACTTAAAAGTGTTTTTACTCTAATTTGTGGTCAATTCGGTATTTTATTTTTCAGATCGTTTAGAAAACACGTATAAACGAATCGTCCATTTAACGCGAAGTAAAAATCGGTTGGTTTTCTTCATACAGCCTGTTTTAAATTTTAATTATTTTATTTTAATAATTTTGAAAAACTGTTTGTTTCCAATTCGGTGAACCGCACAAATTAATTATTTAACAAATATATAATAAAAACAGCAAATTTTGTTTACTTTTGAATACACCGAGTCTGATATATAGACACGGTTATATACGCTTTAAAGAAATATGTGTAGAGTCAAATAATTTTTTGTTAATGCGGTTCCTACGTAGGTATACACACGGTAATTCACAAGTTTTCGACATATGTCGCAAGTAAATGGAACTTTTGGAAACTAGAACTACTAGGTCATTTCATCTATTTACCTAAAAAGCCCGTTGCGATTGGGGCTGAAAAGCGTCCTCGCTTTCAAAATTTGGTTCAATAGGATCACATTCTGGACCTTTAGAATGATCATCCGCAGTATTGCTCAAAATATCTAAAATTTGTTTTGGATTGGAACCCGGCATTTCACTGTTCACAATGTAGCACAATATTTACACTGTTCTTTTTTAAAAGCTTGAAGAATATGGAAAAAAGTTGTTTATATTTGCACAATGTATTTATGGAAACGACGCCATAACGGTGCCATATGTGCGAAACGGCACCATAACGGTGCCATATGTTTGTTGTAAAGACTGCCGATTTTCGCATTTTCGCTCGAATGCACACAGTTTCGCATCAAAGAGTGAAACTAAAAAAACTTTTTTTTTTTCACAGACATTATCAATTCCACCAAATGTGCCTATATTTTATTTTTTTTAATAAATTCGAGTGCTTACATACAGTTGTCAACAAAATAATACGAGTGCAATATTTCGACCAGTTTCGGGTATTTGTCTTTTGTTTATTTAATGTTTTTTTTTTTTATAAAAGTCTAGCAAACACCGTACAAATTTACATTTCAAACTTTATACAAAAATTATGCGAATTTTCACCATAACTTAAAATTTTTTACTCAAAATCTTTCAAAAAATTTGGTATGCAGTTTGGTAGCTCATTTAATTCTAACTAAGGTTTCAGGTTGGTAAAAAATCCCGTGGACTTCTGAGAATTTGTTTGGTAGAAGGTTTTTCACGTTTTTTCCATGAGTCAGAATTTCTGAAACGGGCCACTTCAATTATGTGATATTTTATTTCCAATCAGGAATGGTGTTTTTTCATAGCTACTGACAATGCAAACAAAGGTCTAACTTTGATTTTACAAAAAAAAAAAAAATTCTTTTATATCGATAAGTGTTTTTTTGCGTCCTTTTTACTTGAAAATTCAATTACAGACGATCTAATTGACTGATTTTGACAATTTAACCGTAATGTTCATTGTTATTAAAAACCCTTCAAGGGCATAGGTATTATTTATTTAAAATAATTTTTAAGGGTACATGTTTATAAAATTTTTGGTAAAAATACAAAAATAATAATCTTTTCCACCACTTTTTCATATTGAAAAAAATATGCAAAATTTTACTCTCTTAAATATTCTGTTGAGAAAAAAAATGGATCGCAACGTGGAAAACCGTTATTTTTACTTGAAAGCAGTCTTGCAATGCTTTGTTTTCTGAATATTATAGATATTTGTTCAATAAATGAATTAAATAACTATAATTTTAACCGACTTCACAAAAAGGAGAAGGTTATCAATTCATCTGAATATTTTTTTTTGGTTTTTTTTTTTGTATGTTACCGCATAACTTTGGACCACGTTAATCGATTTCTATAATTCTTCCTTTAAAGGAAAGCTGTTACCTCATAGGTGTTGCCGTACTAATTTGGTTTAAATCCGATCATTGGATCATGAAGAAATCAACGATTATCTTAAATTTGTATATGAGAATTGAAGTCGTATTTGTTTTTTTGCTTCAAAATAACTTTTTTACTTAAATCTACCTCTTTTTATTTTTGGCTCTGTCACATGAAAACAAATAAATTGGTGAGGGCACGCCGGTTGCAGACGCACTTGACCAAAATAAGTCCGAACGTGCTCGTTGAATTGCGCGACAGCCTTCAAGTAAAACTAAAGGTTTTCCACGTTGCGATCCAATTTTTTTCTCAACAGGATATTTTAGAGAGTAAAATTTTGCATATGTGGCTTTTTTTCTGTGTGAAAAAGTGTTGGAGAATACTATTATTTTTGTATTTTTACCAAAAATTGTATAAACATTTACCCTTAAAAGTAATTTTTAAGTAAGTAAAACCTATGCTCTTGAAGAGTTTTTAATAGCAATGAAAATTACTGTTGAATTGTCAAAATCGGTCAATTAGATCGTCTGTAATTGAATTTTTAAGTAAAAAGGACAAAAAAAAAAACACTTATCGATATATAAGAAAACAAATTTTTTTTGTAAAATCAAAGTTAGACATTTGTTTGCATTGTCAATAGCTGTGAAAAAATACCATTGCTGATTGGAAATAAAATATCACATAATTGAAGTGGCCCATTTCAGAAATTCTTACTCCCATACAAAGTATGTTCGACAATTTTCTTTTATTTACATAGAGGACACTGCCAGCAAAAAAAAATCCAAAAAAATTCCAGAATTTGTATCCTTTTTGTACAAATATTGAAATCTGAGTTTAGTTGGTGTTTTTTGTATAACCATCTACACTTTTATACAATAATATCAAACACAAACAAAAATATCAAAAACTGATCAAAATATTGCACTCCGTATAACCATATAATTGTGTAAACTTAAATTAACTGTCAAAATTTGTATGGAAACTCGTCTATACATTTCTGATACATTTTTCCAACGTATTCACTCAACAATCTTAATAACCTAAAGCCAAGGCAACTCTGTCGCAAGTGAAACGAAAAGAGAGTATGGGGTGTTCATGTAACGTAAATAGCTCTTAAATTTATAAGAATATCTGCTTGATAAAGTTTTCGCTTTAGATGAATACCACTAATATTTGCTTAATTATTAGCACGGAATTTGAAATGTAGGAAAGTACCTTTTACACATTTTAACTCATGATAGTTAAAATTTCAAATTACGTTTGGCTTTACTGCGAGAAAAATTTTAAACATCATTAAGCGGAACCTGCAAGAACGTGAATATGTAAACTAGGTCGCACGGAATGTAAAACTTGATTTTCGCGATGTAGAGGGTTGTGAAATTACCGGCATCTTGAAAAAACATGTGATCAAATTTTTTTTTAACTTAGATATGAGACCATTTTTGGGCTTAACCAAACTACGCCTACCCCCAAAACCCCTACCTGAGTTCGCCCCTGTGCAGAAGCATGGACAATGATAGCATCCGATGAGGCGGCTCTTGGAGTATTCGATAGAAAGATTTTGCGGAAGATTTACGGGTCTTTACCGCAGAAGATGGAATGATGAACTGTATGAGCTTTACAGCGTAGACATATACTACGTTTATACGCACAGAATAATCGACTTAATTGAAAGCGCATTGACACCGTACACATTTCGCTCTAGTGTTTATACTTACGGCTTTATATCGGCATCAAAGTAACCGTCTTCAAAAGCAAACAAAATAAGCTGTTTTCATTTGACATTTTATAAGTTAACATAATGGAAAGTGATAAAAATCTAGTTTTATTCGGCATTATAAAATCGTGGCAAAGAAAAAGAACGATTATTAAAAATCAGCTTTTAAATACTGATGCGATTATTTGGAATTTGAGCGCAAAAGCTCATCTCCAATTATATTACTACGTTTATACGCATGCATAAGCCGCTTTTATTCATTTCGCCGCGATTCAAAACATATGTATAAACTGAATTTCAATTCGCTTTGAAAGAGCGAAGTGTTTTGGCTCACACTCCATTTCAAATCGGTAGTTTATTTCTCCAGACAGTTAGAAAGAGTGTATAAACACCGCTCTCACTCAAAGCGAATTGGAGATCAGCTGTTCCGCTCAAATTCCAAATAATCGCATCAGTATTTAAAAGCTGATTAATAATAATCGTTCTTTTTCTTTGCCACGATTTTATAATGCCGAATAAAACTAGATTTTTATCACTTTCCATTATGTTAACTTATAAAATGTCAAATGAAAACAGCTTATTTTGTTTGCTTTTGAAGACGGTTACTTTGATGCCGATATAAAGCCGTAAGTATAAACACTAGAGCGAAATGTGTACGGTGTTAATGCGCTTTCAATTAAGTCTATTAATCTGTGCGTATAAACGTAGTAATAGTCAAGCGAATTAAAATACAGCGGCTCCGCTGGCTTGGCCATGCCGTTCGAATGAACTCCGACGCTCCAGCTCTGAAAATATTCAAATCGGATGATAGCAGAGAAGAAGAAGAACTTCCTCCTTAGACCTAAAAAGTCCATATTTCAGATTTCATATTTTACTGTTCAAAATATTATATTCTACGTCTATATCTTTCTACATAAGGGTAAAGCTTCCTCAAGTGGGCACCGAATTTACCAACATTAATATTTTTCAATGACATTCAGGCAGCGCCGAGGTTTGTAATAGAAAAGTACACTGTGTAATTTTTGTTGCAAAATTCCGATTAGTTTTTTTTTAATCAACGATTGAAAATTTTTGCAGTGTTTTGGAAATTTTTATTGTTCTTTGCAAGTGTCCGAATAAAAAAAAAATTTGGGTGCAGATTTAAGAAACATTAAACTATACAGTGAAATTATTTGCGTCACAAAAATATATTTTTTTTGCTTTTCAATATTTTTTTTTATGAAAAATTTAACTTTTAAGCAATTAAATTTCTGCGCCTCGTGGATGAAAATTTTTAACAACAACTTATGTAATAAACATTTCTGCATTTATCTATGGAAAAATGCGTGCAATTCGATATAGTTTGGTCGGAATGATTTTTTAATTGTCAGAGTGTGGCCCGACTACCGCGGGCATGCAAAATTCGAGCATGAGAAATAAAAGTGGAACGATTGAAACGTGCGTTTCTTTCTTGCGCATGAAGTCAACATGGACTGCGCGCAATCCAGCCACGCGAGTCGGGCCCGCACGCTGGCAAATAAAAATTCATTCCGACCGAACTATTTGGAAATGCACGCATTTATTTTCATAGATAAATGCAGAAATGTTTATTTCATAAGTTGTTGTTAAAAATTTTCGTGCATGAGGCGCAGAAATTGCTTAAAAGTTCAATTTTTCATAGAAAATGATTGAAAAGCAAAAAAAAATATTTTTGTAACTCAAATAATTTCATTGTATAGTCTAATGTTTCTTAAATCCGCACCCAAAAAATTTTTTCATTCGGACACTTACTTTCAAATAAAAATAAAAATTTCCAAAGCACTGCAAAAATTTTCTATCGTTGATTAAAAAAAAACTATTTGGAATATTGCAACAAAAATTGCACAGTGTACTGTTCTACTACAAACCTCGGCGCTGCCTGAACATAGTTAAAAACTATTAATGTTGGTAAATTCGGTGCCCATTTGAGGAAGCCTTACCCATAAGCTTAAAAAATGCCAAAAATCAGTTTTTTGATACTTTAAATGCCCAAAAACTCAAAGACTAGAGCCAATTGAATAATCTGATTCCTTGGTAAAAATCAAATAAAAACCAGCGATTACTGGTTGTGCCGCATGCTGTTGTAAGAATTTTTCTGGGTTGTTATTAGGTGCAAATCTGGTCTTTAATCTTTTAAAAATGGGGTAATGGTGTTTAACGATATTTTTTCTTCAAATGGATAAATAACTCAAAACATGCTTATGCGGATGAAAAAAGGTATTCCGGAGGGTAATTCGATTTCGTCATGTCTTTTCAAAACATAGGGACGCATAGGATTTTTTCATGACATTTTTGACCAGTCTTGTCAGATTTAGAAAAAATACATGGTTGCCTCTTAAAAAGAGCTCTTCTTAAACAGTCGACAAAAGTATACCAAACTATGCTTTTCATGTGATTTCAAAGGCATATTCGTTTTCATAGGTAATAAATTCCCAGGGTGGTGGTAAATATATAAGCTTCCAGAATTTCATCAATTGCCAATTCTTCAATTTTTCTAATAATTCACAAGAAATATCTAACCAATCTGAAAAAACGAAGGGTTTATTCAGAGTGCTCAATATACCCAAGAAATATGAGTGCCGTTCTTGTCTCTTTTTAAAAATTATTTTTTGTAGACCTATGTTAGGCATTTGAATATTGACCCTATTGACTTTTCACACCGTCTGAAAAGCCTTTTGTTCGCACGTTAGTCTTTTCAGACGATAAACCCGATTTCGAGCTATGAACACATTGATTCTGGTGGTAGTAAAATACATAGAAGAGTTTTCAATGTGTTCGTATCATACCGAAGTCAAAACGGAAATTTGTAGGTCTGAAATTGCTGAAATTCTACTCCCTTCATGCTCCCGTCTATAAAAAACCGAAACACTGGTGTGTGCAGACTCACCAACTTAATAAAATTTAACCAGTATATCTGGAATTCTGACTTCTCCCTTTATCAGAAATTATAACTTGTCGCGTTTTGATAAAAAGTATATAACGGGATATGAAAGAATACACCCAGTCGAAGTCTGGAATATTTTTTCATCTCCGCTTTCCCAAAATCCTGCTTACGCCACTGCTTCGATATGTATGTTACTATGCGAAAATATAAATAATAAATGCATACATACATAGTTCATGCACGACGTACTGTACATAGAAAATGATAGTAAGAATAAGAAAAAGCGTAAACATGTGTCGATGGCTCCTAGTAAAAGTCTGTTAGCTTTACCATCAAGGCTTTCGTTAGTTATTACCTCAATATGTTCACATACGCAAATGCCCTCCTCGCAGTAAGCACATATTTGCAATTTGCGCCCATTCGCTAGTCCCTTATAACAAAGATGCGACTCGTTGCTGAGGAGTGGTTCATACTGTTGTTGTTGATTAAACTGCAGATCCTTCAGCTGCCGTCTAACGCTGCTGCTCATACTGCCAACAGCGCTCGCGTTCTCATATCGGTGGGGTTCATTTCGTCGCATGCGATATACGCTGCACTTTCGTTCTAATGGAACGATTGACGGATCAGTAACATGATTATCATTTTCAATAGCTTCAGTCTGAGTGGTACAGGTTTCCATAAAAGTATCCGTTAGTTTTTCCTCCTGCTGTTGTAGTGGTTTGCCTACATGCCCTGGCGAGGCCATCGGCGTGGCCGGTGTCACAATAATTGCATCATGGTGGGATAAATAAATGAAAGATTGATCGGCAGATGACGTCCCAACTTTTGTAGTGGTGGTAGTTGTACCTTCGGCCGCACCACATGGTGTCGTCGGCGGCGTAGCTCCTATTTGTGAGACGAGTGGTAAGGTCGCTGTGGCGGACTTAGGAAGCTTAGATTGATGAAAGCTACTAGCACCACTGCCTGAGTGTCGATGAACTATGTTACGGGAAGTGCCTTCGTAGCAGTGATGCTGCTGATGCGCGGACTGATTTTGTGGATAGGGATGTAGTTGAATAGGATGCGCATGACTATGAGAATGGTGCATTTGAGAATGCACATATTGTACGCGCATCTGCAACACTGACTGATTATCACTTTCATCAATAGGCAGTAAAAGTTTTGATTGTGCCGTGTAACTGGCGCTTAATTTCCTTGTTTGTGTCTGTGGTGTGCGCAGATAGTTGATCGGCAGCTGGTGGAACTGACGTGACTGGGTGCGAGTTGGAGTTGATGCGCCATGTTCGCTAATCGATAACGCAGATAATTTTGGTGGATGGAGTTTTGCTTGTAATTGTTGGTTTCGTTTTTGTTGACGTTGTCGTTGACGTGCTTGACGTGACGCCAGCGATGCCCCTCCTGCTGCTGCATACATTTTATATAATTTGTGTGTTCCTCAGTCACAATTTTATTTAACTAATATTTTAAACCAGTTCATTCCATTTATTGATCGCGGGTTAAGTTATGTAACTGAGCTATGGCGTTTAAGAGAGATTCAATTAGCAATGATTAAGTTAAAAGATAAGGTCTGTTTTTGCACATATAGTACCATATGGCATGACAAAAAAGCTTAGAGGTGACCGCATTATATTTTGCGAAAAACAAAACGCTCTTCTAAACTGGCAAGTCGTAAATGCTCGCCGTAGCAACATTATAATACGCCAAGACAATTGAAAATCGAAAATTAAATGTCAGCGCAAAGTTTAAGTGAAAATTTTTTTACAAGCGCTGTTAACATAAATGAAAATGTTTGTAAAGGAGGTGTCATGACTCTAACAGCACACAGCAAGCCTAACCAATATCATGGCTGCGTTTCTTTATACATTCCGGATAATCCCATTTTACAGCCGGAATAAACAGAATGCATTTGAAGTATACGTCAACGTATCATCAAGAACATTCTAAAGAATAAATAAACAAAAATGTTTATTTCAAACGTTCAGAATGAATAAAGAAATGCAGTCCATATAAAAATATCCGGTCGCTTGAAATTACTTATGCAGCCAATTACAGAAAATCAAATGGCTCAAAAGTACGGTTGCCAGACGTACTGATTTTATCAGTAAAGTACTGATTTTTCAACTCTCGTACTAATTTTATTCATGTCCTAATTTTGTAAATTGGTACTGATTTGTACTTAATTTTGAATTCTCAGCATAAAAATTTGTAATCGTGGTTTTCCCTCCAAACTTTGTACTCGGTAACTCATTGTTCGATCATTTTTACCCATGTATTTTGTTTGTGCAATATTATTTTACGCAAAGAAAATACTTAGGATTTTTTAAGGTTTTTAATGTTGGAACTTCCTCAAACTGTACTGTAAAAAGTTAGAAGAAATTAATTTAATTATAGTTGGCATGTTTCAGATAAAAAAGGGCAACACTGATTTTGGTGAGGAAAATGTTAAAACTGTTTTTGATAAAATTTTCTGTGCTTATTGCGAATCCGTAAGTATCATCAGGTCCAGATTTTGAGAAAAAAGAGGTCGAAATGCCAAAAAATCTGGTGTTTTTCAGTATTTGAGAAGCTCTAGGAAAGAAAGGAATGGTACCTTCCGTTTAGTCTTAAATTAAACTAGAAATCTCGACTACAGGCCAACAAAAATTAAACACAGGCTTAAATTAAGCTAGAATTCTCAGCTACTATCCCTGAAAATACCATCGCTGCACCTTGACCTGATTGTCACTTATAGTCTTTTATTTAACAATAAAAAAGTACTGGAAAATTGTGCTATTAGAAAAAAAAATGTGTTAAAATCAGTTTTTGCTGCTCAGTAAATGACTATGAGTTACCTTAGGGTTAACATGCATGGATGGTACTTTTAGGGATTGTAGTCGAAAGTTCAAGCCTTAATTTAAGCCTAAGAGGAATTTATATCACCTTTTGTTTAACTGCGGTAGGTACTCAAAATTCCCCAAAATCAGTTTTTGCTATTCAACAAATGACTATAAGTGACCCTCAAGTCAAGGTGCAGGAATGGTATTTTCAGGGATAGTAGCCGAGAGTTCTAGCTTTAATTTAAGCCTGTGTTTCATTTTGTTGTGTAATTTTTGATTTGCGCAAGAAATTAATTCAACAAAAAAAAAAAACGTTTTATTGGTATATCGCCGAGTCGTTACGTACCAGTTGATGAAGTATAATTTATTTAAAAGGAGGGCTGACGTGTTTTTAGTTATCTGGAAAATAACTTTCAGTTTAATAAAAACAAATCTGAATAATTTAATGGCTTTTTCCTACAACTTACAATTATTTTTTCCCAATTTGATGAAATTGTAATATAGTTTTGCATGCATCACATCTCGATAACTTAGATACTCTTTTTAGCGAACTCATAGCATTTTAAATTTTTTGGGCAGTTGAAAAAAGTTATTTACGCCATACGTTTCCACAATTGAAAAAAAAATATAAAGTTTGCGTAGTAGGCGGCCTCAGCCGCACTTCTCCTCCGTCTCGCCGAAAGAGAAGAGGAGATCGCACTCATCCAGGAGCCTTGGGTCATAAAAGATCGGGTTTGTGGATTGAATATGAAGGGATACAAGCTGTTCTATGTAACTGACAAAGGTAAACCCAGGTCGTGCATATTGATAAAAAAGTGTATTAATGCATTTCTCTTGATACAGTTTAGCGATGCGGACAACGTCATCATAGCAGTGGAATCAGGCGGAATGTCTATTTGGCTGGCTTCCACATATATGGCCCACGACGCAGAAACATTACCTCCACCACAATCCTTAAGGAGCGCGGTAATGGAGGCCTCTAGACGCGGCACTCCGATGGTCATAGGAGCGGACGCGAATGCCCATCATCACATATGGGGCAGCTCAGATACAAATGAACGCGGTGAGTCGATATTCGAATTCATTATGTGAAACAATCAGAGGTATGGAAGATATACTTTATATGACACCAATCTAAGTGATTTTCACTGCTATGTGATCGGTATGTAAACCGGTAACACAATAGGGGTATTCTCCAAATCTTGCAAAGCCATTGCACGTAGCACGGATTGCATGGATTGCATAACTTGCAAACACACAACAACAAAATACATGGGAAACGACATTTCCTATCGCTGCAAAATATGCAACGTCGAAACCCATGTATATATTTTGCAAAATAGCATAGCAAGATATATGCGACCCTGTGCTAGTTGTTTTGTTGTTGGAATTGCTACATATTTCTCTCA
>NW_016159192.1:48055-52147 GCF_001687245.7 Rhagoletis zephyria
AGATGCGATTTTTTATATAAGTATGTAACTCCTCTATCAATGTATGCACATGTATTCAAAAGCAGTAATCTGTCAAAGTAAAATTTGCAGATGTTCATGAAAGGTATGAAGCCTTCGGCATAGCCGAAGACAGCGCTGCTCTTACTTGTTTTTTAATTAATTTGAAAACTAACAATTGATGTCAAAAGCTAAAAATCTCATTTATAAGAATTCACAGTTTATAATCATTTCAGTAACTGTAATAATATACGTATGCAAATTTGGTGAAGCGGGTGCGTGGCAATTTAGTTAATTTGTGTATTCAAGCCACATAAATCGCTTAATTAATTCATTACTCTATGTTTCCACGAGTTGTTCGATCTTCTATTAATTTCGAGAATTGACCCGTGGTGTTTGCTAATAATTACATTTTTAGAATGGCTTAGCTTTTAGGTGTGCTCGTCCTTAAGTTATTTATCGTCGTTTAAAGTACAAAACAACGTATAAACAAAATGCAAAACCGCGTATCAAGATAATGCAAAACCGCGTATATGAGATTGCATAAATTATTTTCCTGAGAGTAAAAACACTCATATTTCAAAATGGCTCTCCTTTTTATAAAGCAATCGGATTTCTGGCTAGTATATTTCAGGATGAATGGATAAGGCTTGAGCCAAGAGCTTGTGTGAGCAAATCCAACTTGTGGCAAAAAATGTCAGTAACGCGGTTTTGCAGACCGACGATACGCGTACTTGTACTTTAAACGACGTTATTTGTTTGTTATTTATGGCCTTATAACAATTATATTCAACAATTTTATTGAGCTTGAGGCGGTTTTTTAAATGAAATTTTTTATAAAGTCATAGCCATAGCTATATGGTGACCTCCGAAATGCCTATAACTACTACCAAAAATGTAAATTGTGGTTTTTTCACAAAAATTTTCATTTAAAAAATGTCCTTAAGCTCAATAAAATTGTTGAATATAATTGTTATAAGGCCATAAATTACAAACAAAAAAATAACTTAAGGGCGAGAACGCCTAAAAGTTAAGCATTCCAAAAATAGAATTATTAGCGAAAACAAAAAGAACAACCACATGATCGAGTGGAATAGCTGCGCTTGATTTTAGTTGGCTAAATAAATGAAAAAGTGGAAAAAGCACAAACAGTTTACGTGGCGAACTTGGTGACAGGTAATAAGGTCAATGGAAATAAGGACAATTGACTTTATTTCCCACCCTGGTGCGAAATAAAGTCAATTGACATTATTACCTTTTCAAAAGCGAAATAAAGTCAACAAAAATTTGGAAATAACGTCATTGATGCTATTTCCTCATTCAAATGGTGTCAACAATGCTTAAAGTATGTCGATTCATAGAAAAAAATGTTGTTCTTACAATAAACATTGCCCCGTAAGTGTTGTTTTTTAATAGATGAAAAAGGTTATTGCCAAATACTCAGTGTTGTGATATTAATCCACACACAATCATGAACTACCACCAATTGATTTTATTAAAAAAATTTAGATTACGAATATGTAAAAACACGATGCGAAAAACTAAACGCCTGCGCACAGCTGGAATACGAGAAATATTTGAAGAAAAATTGTAGAAATGATCCATAACTTGCAAAACATGTTTCGTTTCCACAAAAATAAAGCGAACACTATTAAATTGAAGAAACAGTCCATGTCCAAAAACCCCGGAGGAACACTGAAAGAATTCTGTGTTTAAAATTACCATATTTTGAACGAATTCGGAATGTCTAAGGTGGAAAAGAAACCAACCTTTCTATAAGGAAACAATTATAGAAAAAAAATTTTCTTACACTGTATTCATGTCTCAACTATCCTTAGTTATGAGGAGCCATATTGAGGATAAAAAAGTGCCAAAATGTGCCAAAGAGAGAAATAATAAATTATGCCAAATTGAAAAATTAAGTGCCATTTGAAGTAAAATTGGGACAAATGGCACGGCTTGAGCCAAGTTGGCATCCCTGCTTCCAATAACTTACAAATATAAAAAGGTGAAATATCGAGGGCTTGAATTCATTAATACCCTCTATCTGCAATTTGCACAAAAACTAATTTGTGATTTTAGAAACCATGTGGGACTTATTACCTGTCGTTATATAAGGTAACATTAATATCACTGATTGACAGTTAAAGCTTGGGTGGATTTTTATATTAGAATCTCATCTTTGAGAAAAATGTGCAGATAGAGGGTATTATTGAATATAAGCCCTCGATGTTTAAAATATATACAAATTTTATTTCAACGTATACAAAAAGTAGATCCACCTGCGTTACAGCACGGCGGGAGACGGGGAAGGGGGGCCGGGGGGCCGGGGGGCCGGGGGGCCGCGGCGTGGCTTGACGTGGTGTGCGCGCCGGTCGCGCGGGGCGTGAGCGCGAGCGCGCGCGCGCGGTGTGGCGCGCTAACGCGGGCCGCCGCGAAGCTAAGCAAATTTAATGTTTGAAAGAGAAATAATGTCAATGGATTTTATTTCGTTTTTAAAAAGGAAATAATGTCAATTGACTTTATTTCNTTTTTAAAAAGGTAATAATTTCAATTGACTTTATTTCGCACCAGGGTGGGAAATAAAGTCAATTGACCTTATTTCCGTTGATCTTATTACCTGTCACCGGCGAACTTAGCCCAATGGGTAGACTGCTGGCCATGGCGGCTGGGGTCGTTGAATCGAATCACAGTTGAAGAAGTCTGATGAGGAGACGTGGTGATCTCCGAAATAGCTATAACTTCTAACAAAAATGTAAATTTTGGTTTTATTCAAAAAAAAAATTAAAAAAACGGCCTGAAGCTCAACAAAAATGTTGAAAATAACTCTTATAAGACCATAAATAACAAAAAATTAATAATAATAATAATAATATGAATAGATTGGCGCTTACACATATGTTAATGTTTGGTCGAGCTTCTCCTCCGATTTGTGGCGTGCGCCTTGGCGGTGTCATACAAAGGAGAGGGACCTACAGTTTTACGCCGACTCCGAAGGGGATAGTACTTTTATGAGGAGCTGTTTTTATGGCAGAAATACTTTCGGAGGTTTGCCATTGCTTGCCAAGGGCGACATGTTTCTATATTTTTTTGCGATGTTACTCTGATCAGGGCTTGAAACCGGGCCCCGTGGAGTGGTAGCGCGCACTGCTAACCACTACATCACAGTGGCCGCAATACGTACATTATTGGTTGGAAAATAGAGGCAGTTGTTAGCTGGATTCGTTTTTGGATTAAATAGACACTGTCAAAATTTCATTAAATCTACTTAAAGTAAGTAATTTAAGTAAAGAACGAAAAATGACACTGAAGATGGCACAATGCCGAAACCGGTTTGTCTGCAAACCAAACTTGACAAGGGATGACGGAAATTCGTTCCAAAATAAATTAAGTAATTTAAGTTAGACGGTGTTATGATACGCATAAAGTGAGAGCAGTGGCGTGTGCAGGCTGCATTACACATCGGGAGCACTGCGGCTAGTCATGTCGACTGGGCGGTGTTCTTGCGCTCACTACTGTACTCCGCGCCATAGCAAACAAACAGTCATGCTTTGTCAAACAGTTTCAGCTTCCGGAATGACCGGAAGCAAATGACGCACACAAAGTTTTAAATTTAAAAAAAAAGCAGTTACACCGAAAAGTGCCGAAAACACGTTAAATTACATTTAAATTAAATAATTGAAAATCAAAAGAAAACAAAAAATCCAACTAAATAAAAGGAAATGAGCAAAAAACTAAGGCCGAATATAGTTTGGGTGCCACTGGTGGAAACGGTGACAGATAATAAGGTCAATGGAAATAAGGTCAATTGACTTTATTTCCCACCCTGGGGCGAAATAAAGTCAATTGATTTTATAACCTTTTCAAAAGCGAAATAGGGTCAACAAAAATTTGGAAATAAAGTCATTGAATATTTCCTCATTCAAATGGAAATAGCGTCAACAAAGCTTAAAGTATGTCGATTCATAGAAAAAAATGTTGTTCTTACAATAAACATTGCCCCGCAAGTGTTGCTTTTTAATAGATGAAAAAGGTTATTGCCTAATCCTCAGTGTTTTGATATTAATCCACACAAAATCATGAACTACCACCAAT
>NW_016159192.1:54600-60118 GCF_001687245.7 Rhagoletis zephyria
TAAATCTACCTGCGTTACAGCACGGCGGGAGACGGGGAAGGGGGGCCGGGGAGGGCCGCGGCGTAGCGTGTCGTGGGGTGCGCGCCGGTCGCGATGGGTGCGCGGGGTACGCGGGACGCGAGCGCAAGCTCGGCGCGCGCTGTGTGGCGCGCTAACGCGGGTCGCCGCGAAGCTAAGCAAATTTAATGTTTGAAAGAGAAATAATGTCAATGGATTTTATTTCGTTTTTAAAAAGGTAATAATGTCAATTGACTTTATTTCGCACCAGGGTGGGAAATAAAGTCAATTGACCTTATTTCCGTTGATGTTATTACCTGTCACCGTGGAAACCATAATCCCGATGACCCCGTTATAGATAGCCCGAACTGGTTTTTGTTATTCTCACCTTCAACTAACCTATGCTATTCTTGCAAAGGTATCGGTCGCCTTTTGCGTGCGTATCACGGTTATTGTGTGATGATCTTCATTATCGCTTCATAATCATTAATGATCTTCATAATTGCTGGCACTATGAACAATAGGCAACGGTATGGGCAATTTGTTTGTTTGCTGTTTTATTAGTGCAAAGATATTGCACTTGCATTCAACTATTGGTGTTGCTAGGCGCATTGGAACTTCTACCGCCCAACCCAGCATTCAATCTGATGCGTTGACTTAACCCAGCATACAAAAGCAAGAAGGGATACCTTAACTACCCCCGTTGTTAAGATTGCACGTCCTCGGGTAGAAGCAAAAGTTGTCTGTACTGACGTTTGAAGTACAACTTGATTTTCATGAACGATCCTTGGCGTAGTCGCATTAAATTTGCAGAAATATTAAATTAATAATGCTAATTACAATTAATTCAGAGTGCTTACTTACAAAATTAATATATCATCGATTTCAAATTGTTATTTTTATAGAATATTAAGTTCTTGTTTGAATAGCTTTAATATTACTTAGAAAAAGCTATGATCATTCAAACCATGAAAAAAATGGACTTGTTTTGTACGATTTTTGCGTCAACCCTGATAGTTTTTATGTTAAATAGATTATCGGAGATTACTCTTATGTATCCTTTTGCCGTCAATCAAAACTGTGGTGCCAATATCCTTCTGGATAACCTTTTCTACAAAAGCTTTATCCAATTTGTTGCCAAGTCTTTTATTACGCATTAAGAAAACTTTTTCCCCTGGATAATATGTTCTCATTGACTTTTTTACATTACACCTTTGAATGGTTTTTTCCTGTGCTGCAGCTAACATTTTCCTTAGATTTTCTAAATTTTCTTCTGAGCTTTCGTGAAACACGTCAATTGGCTTAGCATTAATCACGGAGTGAATACTACAATTGTATTTGTGTGTTGCTAGTAATACTAACTCGGTAACATCATCAATTTTCTGCTGGTTCTTAATACAGTATATTTTGCTTTGCTGCCTCTATGCTTAAGTGCACATTTAAGATACCTACCCCAAAATGCGCATCAAAAGCATTATTTTTAACATTTATAAGGAAACTGCTCCGATAGATGCATTCAACATACCTGCACATTGGCGATACCTGCCTTAAAAATTGTGCGACTAGTATCAATTATCAATGAAAGTATTACGTTTACCTGCACTGGCCCTACAATTACCTAATTTTACAACCTTTTATTTATTTTGCTCATCTCGCAGAACAACGAAAATGACTATCAATTTATGTAGTTATACAGATAATTAGATAACATTCGGTACAAATTTCGCTCGCAGTAATTTCTACATGGTAAGTGCTCCGCCAATATTTGGTTTCATAGGGATTCGGATACCTTCCTCATTGAAGTAGTAAAGAAAATTCGCTTAAGTGCCTTTTTCGGTTACGTGCACAAGTTTTTCGTGCAAAGAAGGATGTGCAGCTAAGCAAAATATACTGTACATCGAATAATTTCTAGCAACGTGGAATGGAGCCGCTCCACCTGTCCAGTGGAGGGTTGGTATAAAAAACTGCGCTATGGAAAAATTATCTCGGAGCAATGTCATAATCGTGTTCGATTTAAAGGCTTTTTCCTTATCGGAAACGATAGTTTTAGTATCTTTGAATACGAGCAAAGTTTCTAAAAGCGCATTTTTTATGTCGATCATAGATCTGGATGCTATAGGCTTCACAATGGCAAATTTTGATAGTTTGTCAATACAGGTCAAAAATAAATACTTGGAAATTATAAAAACGTCGACGTGAAGGATTTCCCCTAATTTAGTAGGAATAGGAGTTTGGCCTATCAATGCATCAGGTGGCTTACGTTGATACTTATTTTCCAAACATATCTTGCAATTTGTGACCGTTGCTTTAAGTAAATATTTCATTTTTGGAAAATAGTACTCGCGAGAAATTTGCTGATAATTTTCATGTAAACCACGATGGGCTCTATTGTGCTCTGTTACTACTGTTTCGAGTTGGTCATCCTTATTGATTAAATCTATAACGAGGAGTTCAGTATGAACAAATTTAATACCGGGAAAAGCTAGTAATATCGAGCTCTGTATTTCACCCAGTGTGGGAAGATCGCAGCGTATACCATTGGTAACATTACAGTTTATAACACACTTTAAACACTGAATAAGATCTTCAATTGAGTCGTATGTGATTGTGTGTCTAATCATTTTTTGAAAAAGTATCTTTGTACTTTTACTGCATGAGCCTGATTTCGATATCAATAGTTGGTTTTTGAATTGATTTATTGGATTCTTGATTGTCTTTATCACATTACTGGACGATACTTCACTATGGACTGTTTCAGCTGATTCGGTCTCATTTAAATTGTGAGAAAACTGCCTTGAAAGTGCGTCAGCTACTTTATTTTCGCTTCCGGGCTTATAATAAAACTTTGGGGAAAATTCCTCAATAAACGCACGCCATCGTTTCATTTTGCTATTGGGATTTTTTTCTGACATCGCAAATATAAGGGGTTGGTGGTCAGTAAAGATTTTGATATCTTTTATCCCATATAGATAATGGCGAAGTGTTTTCAACGCCCACACAATGGCAAGTAATTCACGCTCATTAACAGCATAATTTTCCTCAGTCGCTGAAAGCGTTCTCGAAATCATCGTTATGGGACGACCCCTTTGTGATAAAACCGCTCCTAATGCCTTGGACGAGGCATCAGTCGTAAGCTCGAATGGCTGATTGTAATTAGGATATTGGAGTAAAACTTCTTCAGATGCTAATATATGCTTGATCTTTTCAAATGCGCGTAGAGCTTCTGCGTCGAGGGTGATTTTTATCTGTTTCGAAGTTTTGGTACCAACTTGCCCATTTTCACCGCGAAGGTAAAGGGTTAATGGTTTAACAATGGAGGCATAATCTTTCACAAAATGTCGATAATACCCTGACAGACCGAGGAATGACCGCAAGGCACGCAGCGTTTTTGGTTGTTCGTAATTGATTATGTCATGGACTTTGTCCGGACACGTTTTAATGCCTTTTTGTCAAACAAGAAACCCTAGGAATTCGACTTCGGTTTTGAAAAATTTCGACTTTTCCGGCGACACCCTCATTCCAGCATTTTCTAGCTTTTGCAGGATATAATCGATATGCTCCAAATGCGATTCCTCATTTGGAGAGTATATGATTATATCATCGACATATACATGACAGAATTTCCCTATTACATCGCGTAGCACGTCGTCGATATTTCTTTGGAATATGCTAGGCGCGTTTCTCAGGCCGAATGGTAACCGACAAAATTCATATTTCCCATTATTGATACTAAACGCTGTTTTTTGCCTGTCCTGCTCACACATAATTATCTGGTGGAAGCCTGATTTTAGGTCCAAAGTTGTAAAAAATTTCGAACTTCCCAGATTAGCTAATATTACAGACGTATCCGGGATGGGGTATCGGTCAGGAATCGTTTTTTCGTTGATTTTCCTAAAATCAATTACCATACGTAAATTGGGTTTTCCGCTTTCATCGACACCTTTCTTCGACACAACGTGCACAGGGGAATTGTAAGGCGAACAGGATTCTTGGATTATGCCGTCTTTAAGAACGATTTAATTTCATTATTAATGAATGGGGCTACTGATATCGGTTAGGGATACTTTTAGTGTAAATTGGTTCTTCTGTAGTTGTGCGGATACGCGCCTGGACTCTTGTATTAAACGGTAATGCCCTGTCGGGATCAGCAAAAGCATTAACATTTTTATTTATAATGTTGCGGAAATGGGACTGAAATTTTACTGGGACTGAGTCTTCTGAAATGGTAATTAGGTTTACCTGCTCACATGAAAGAAAGCATATTTTGACTTTACCATTCCGGTAAAATAAATAGCCTCTACAGTGTGATTTTTGCATCGAGTTTCTTTCAAAAAGTCGTACCCTATTATACCGTCAAACATGTTTAGGTTGGCTAATAAGTAAAACGTTGAGGTATTTTCTAAAATGTTTACTTGACACTTTTGATTAATGATATTTTCACCATTTATCGATTTTAGATTAAAACCGCTTTTCAAGGTTTTGATGCCTTGAAGAAATGGTAATGGTTCAATGTAGTTTTTGGATGTACCTGTGTCAATCAGAAATCGGAGCTCCTGACCGTTTCTGCCTTTTTTGGTAATAAACGGCAGGAGCGATCTCAGTTTAAATAGTTGATCTCATCACCACTTTCCGAAACTGTCACATCAACCTCATTATAATTAAAGTGATCACCGACATTTTGATTATAATACTCATCGAAACTTTGACATTCTATGATCATTCGAAGATATTTCAACTTCTGGCATAAAGTGAACCTTCTGAATCTTATGAACCGGCGAACGTTCAGATAACTCTCGGTCATTACCACGCTTAAAAGCCACTGGACGAGGATCTGGATTTCGTGAGTTAGAAGTTATCTAGGGCTATAAGGCTGCTGTGTGGCATGAGGCTGTTGTGGAGTAGATGAGTTTTGAAAATTACTACGTTGCCTATAGAAGCTTGAGCCATTATCTACTTCCATTGGGGTTGGTTTATTTAAGTTCTGATTCTTGGTTCTGTAGACTATATTGGTACATGAATGGTCTAGTGCGATTAGGTTTATTTGCATTACCCAATGCGAAAGCTTCGGCGAATTCATAACGCTTATGGCTAGTTTGCAGCTCCTGTGCAACTGCCAGGGCTGTTGGAAGGTCTTGAGGTCTTGCGGAGAATAATACATCACATAAAGGTCTTCGAAGACCAGATATGAATACGCGTAATGCGTTTTCTCTAGCCCGTTCATTCAAAGCTGCTACGAGCTCATCATTAGCCACTGTGTGTCATTATCTGCTTGTTAATAATCATCGATAATTTTTTATCTACTTATCATAATAATCAGCTGAGTCACAAATTGTCCTGCCTTAAGATGCTTAACTCGTTCTCTAATACCTCTATATGTATTAGAATAAGTCTGATCAAGCCTTGAAATTATTGCTTTAAAATTCAATACTGTATTAAAGGAAGCTAGAGTGGAATTAGCAGATTCGATAATTTTATTTCGAAATATGCCCATGGCAATATAATACCTTTCCGAACCCTCTTT